>NC_077223.1:39237208-39409893 GCF_024763615.1 Phlebotomus papatasi
GTTTTTATTAAATATTTCAGCAGAATAATCGGAAAATTCACGGAAATTAGAAAATAACAAGTTTTGAAAAGATGGACAATATTTTGGAAAGTGGGACAAAAACATTTAAAAAGATGGACAAAATGAAGAGCACCAATGTTTTATACGTTTTAATTTTTAATTTTATTAATCAAAATAGATTTTAGTTTTTCTTATGTCTTTTTCATTTTCTTTATCTTTTTCTTTTCTCCTTCGGATTCCTTTATTTTCCTCTTTTCCTCACGTATTTCCTTCTTCCTCGCATCCTCTTCTTGCTTTAATTTTCTTTTTAGCTCTCTTGCCTGTTTATTAGCTTTCTTTTGTTCTTCCAGTTGTTTTTTTGCTTCAAGTTTTTCTTTTTTTATTATTCTCCACTCCTCAGATGTAACTATGTTGATGGGAATGACAGAAGATGTCTCTTTAACTTTTGGAGAAATTTCTTCAGGACAAAAGAAGTACTCCTTAAGTATATCTTTTGCATTTTTTGGTTCCTAAAAAATAACATAAAATATTTTTCCTATCAATCAAAATTAAAATAATAAAGATACTTTTTAGCTGATCTATATATACATACATCTGTGTGACTTATTGATGTACTTATTGTGCTGGATTCTGTGTTATTCTCAAAGCTGCCTGGCGCCAAGGAAACTATTTGCCCATTTTCAGTGGGTTCAATTTCAAAATGAGAAACTCCGGAGACAAAGTCAGAATCATCCTGGGTCTGAATTTCATGGTGCTCTTGTAGGAAGATTTCAAAGTTTTGCTCTCCTGCAGTACCCATAATAGAATCAGGAGGGTCCAGATTGCCTTCACATCTTTCGTCAAAGCCACTAATATTTGGGATGTTTGGAATGGTCCCAATCTCAACCTGATTTTTTAGGTATTGCCAGAAATAAAAGTGCTGTGCGTACTCAACATCTCCTGTCCATTCTGATTTTTCTCTGTCTTCAAAAAATTTCTGTTGAACAAGAGGTGAGAGACGTCTTTCCAGCACAGCCACAAAAAGATTGAAGTCCAGTCCTGAAGGGATGATTTGATTTGCACTCTTAGAGTTGTTCAATATTTTATCTTGATTAAGTGCTGTGCAATCAAATGGAACCAACCCACATCCCCTGAAACCGTTGGTAGCTATCTTCTTGACATCGAGCATGCTAACAGCTCTTGCTAGAACGTTGCCAAACTCCGGCGACTTCATTACCTGCCCTTGATTTCTCAGACGCCAATCTGTAACACAGCGTCTAAACATCCCTTTCAATGGATGAAAGAATGCTGTGTCGAGTGGTTGGACGAGGTGAGTGGCATTCGGAGGAAGACAAATTATTTCAATTTGCTTTTCCTTGCAAAAGTCGGACAATTCCATTGTCAAGTGTGAAGAATGCCCATCAAGATACAAAACCACAGGGAATTCTATGTTTCTCTTGAGTAGCCATTTGTAGAACACATTAGCAATGTATTCATAAAACAGCTTGCCTGTCATCCAACCGCTGTCAGATTTTCCAGTGGCCCAACCTTCTGGCATCTTTTCGGCTATTTGGCCAGGGAGTCGCTTAAATTTGTATACAATCATTGGCGGAGGCATATCACCATCAGCAGAAAGAGTGAATAGAACTGTTAAACATTCTTTGCCAGAATTACTATTGATTATGTTCCCAACGACGCGTTGTCCCCTTTTTGCTAGAACCTTGTTGTTGTCTGGGGAGAGGAAAAACCCAGATTCATCGCAATTGTAAATTCTGGAGGGATGAATATGCAACAAATTCTTCTCCTCCAAATATTTTTGGACATTGGAAAACCAGTAGTTGAGCTTCTCCTGTGTGACACTTGCACGTTGAATTGTCATGCTTTCTGCCATCCTCTCCTTTATTTCCGGATGACGCTTGAGAAATCCCAAGTACCACGAATTTCCTGGACGTCCCTCCGGGAAAAGGTTCTGCAATTTCATTCTCTTACACAGGAGCTCGACGCTGTCCAGCAATTGTACCTTAGTAATCGGATGCCACTTTTCAGCACATTCCACTAACCAATCCGCCAGTGGTCCAATTGCTTAGAGAGTACTGCAGGTGCTCCTATCTGGTTTTCTCCAGAAATCTTGCCAGTCACTCTATTAAACAAAGTGGACTTCGGGACTTCGAAAGCTTTGGCAGCCTTTCTCAAGGGCATACCTTCCCCAACAGCTTCTATTGCGTGTTGCAATTGTTCCACCGGATAATTAAGGATCTTTTTGTTCTTTGTGGCCATGATTTAACATCACAAGAAATAACAATTCACTCACTGAAATCATGAAAAGACATTTTAAATACTTTGTCCAACATTGCATAGAAGGTGCTTTGAATGAGACATCAAATTAAACCACTTTTTTCCCTTTCTTCCCTGAATATTTTACAAATATTTCTTATTCACCTTATTAATGGATGTATTTCCTTCGTTTTCCAATACTCACTTATTAATAATTCACAAGTTTTACCGAAAACTCAAGTCAAAAAGTTTGATATTTACTTATCAACTTCCATAAGAAATAGTGGAAATGACAACTCCCGTTTTAAGGTTATGAATGTCACGCATGCAATACATTTTTCAAATTCATTTTGCAAGTCACTCTTAAATTGTAAAGTAACGCCTTCTACATTTTTAACTTCTCCAATAATCACAAAATTAGGATGAATAATCTTTTGATTGAGAATTAAAATATTTAATTGATTTATTATCATGTTTTAAGGGAGGTGTCCCACATTCCACACTGCTTGGTCCCACTTTCCAAACTGTCTCACATTCCAAATTTTACCCTAATTTGATTTACAGCTGATGGGAGAAATCACACAGTGATATTAGTATAAAATTTCTTAAACACTTTCAAATTTTTTATTTAAATTAAAAAAAATCTAGGATTTGCATGAATACTAAAAAACATTTTCAAACAATAATAAGATATAGAAAAAAAAATCTTAAATCAATAAATCTGCATATTTCACAAAAATATGAAATATTTTTGAAAAAAAAAACAATATTAAGAATAATTTTTAAAGTCGCAAAATGAAACGGAACGATATATTGAAAAAATAGTTCCCTCCCTGGGGCTGGAAATTGGAAATTTTGAGGGTAAAAAATGTGACTTATTAAGTAATAGAAAAAAAATATATTGATCAATAATCGTCAGTCATAATAGTCCTTATTTATATTATTTCAACAGTTTTTTCCTTGAATCACTTCTTAACACATCATAAATGCTCCTCGAGATGTTGTGTTACAGATAACACATGCCGTAGAACAAATTGATGTGTTATGTGTGTTATGGAGAATACCAATATTCCATAACACATGTTTGGAGACTTTTTTAACACGTCCGCCATTTTGATTTTAAAATGTGTTATCAGGAATACCAATTTATGTGTTATCTCGAGATAACACACGATAACACATAACACATGTTATTGGGAATTGACCCCTTAGTCTACCAAAATCTATCACACATTATTTTTTTTCCTAATTGTAACCCTCTGACTTTCTAAATGCCAAAACCGGCGGGCATGTGACCATTTTATATTCTTTGATGTCACACAGTATCATGGCGTAACCACTTTCCTTCCTCTTGCTAGCATACGCGATTAGGGTTTCTGTAGGGGAATTCTATATAACAGTATGACAATGTCATATGACCATATGATAAATTTTTTGTATTAAATTCAGGAGCGTGTCAACATTAAAGTCCTATTATTATAGAATTCCCCTACTGGCCTTTAGTGTCGATAGCTAATGAGAGAGCACTTTAAGACACAAACAGGACAACGAATTAGTTAGTCAGAGGGGAATCTGATTGAAAGAGGGGAATGGGTGGTAGGTTCATATTCTCATTCCTGACCCCTTTCTAAGAGCTCACAGATCTTCGAATAATATCTTTTACTACATAGACAACATTCTGACGGAAGTAAAGTTAACAAGTAAAGTAACATTTCTAAAGTTCTAATGTTAGAACATTTAACGGATGTATGAGCATTGTGCATGGCTATTTGGAAAATAATTGAAATTATTGATTAGCATAAATGGCTCATCAAGAATTTAATACATATAATCAATTCCAAATTCAATTATGTTGCTTTAATATGGAATGAACTTAATGCACACGTTTCAAAAATAAACTATCTTAAAAATGCATTAAATCAAAGGGCATATATTGGGTTAAATATGGTGCACTGCACAAGATTTCAAGGATTTTTTTATATAAATTGTGGAAGTACTAAAGAAATTTCAGAAGTAAGTGTCGAACGTGGTGTATACTTTCTTTTGTAATACCTATCCCTTTCTTGTTTTATACTGTAATAATGGTAAATTTTATTGTCCAATCGATAGTAAATTATAAAAATAAATTTATATAATTTAAGAAGCTTCTCAGTTTTGTTTTTATAAGCGTATTATGAGGTTAACATTAGGGTGAAGTAAGCCTTTTTGACCACTTTAAGCTTCATTGGCCTCATAAATTTTGAAATTCTTCTTAAATTGAAAAGGATGTTGTATAGGGATTCTTTGAAGGAATATCTATCTTAATATATCGTCGGCGTGGCGGTTGGATTAGCAACTGTGCTAACTAAAGTTATTGTGTCTACATTCGTTGCAAAAGCCACGCAGCGATAGGGAAATGTAGGCATGGTTCGCACATATTGAACCTTCAAACGATGCGAATTTGCTCTTTAGTTGCAAAGAGCTATAGTTCATAATTTCTTAGCCATAAGATAGATAATTATGAATCTTATGAGACGAGATTCTAAATGGTAAACCAGCGCTTTCTAGACAGAGAGAAAATTCGCGTCGTTTCAAGGTTCACTCTGTGCGAAGCTTGCCTACATTTCCCTATGTGTTTACAATGAATGTAGATGTAAAGCAAGTGCAATTAACTAAACTTCTTGATCCAACCAAAAGCTATACTTCATCCTATACAGTCAAAAAATCACAAACTATCATTTATTGCACTTACCTTGAGAATAAATCAAATAAATAAACGTAATGTAAAGAAATGTTTATAAGAATATGAGTAAGTACACCAAAGTAATTTTAAATGAGTAAAGACGTTATTATCTTATCCTACTCTTGAGGAACCATTTGGCAGAAGGGTAAATTTGGATATAAGAATAACTTAAAAGAAATAATTAAATATAATATCAGTCTCTAACCTTAATCCCATAATATTAAGGGCCGAATCACATTCACAGTAAAATGCTCACCGTATTTCGTTAATTTACGCATTTTCATTGCAATTCTTAGGCAAATTTTCCATTACCGTATTACCTTAGCTCATACTCCGTGGCACTAAGTTAAAAAAAATATAAAAAAATTGAAGAAATAAAACGAAAATTCGATAAACGATGAGCAAAAAAAAACTGTAAGAGAAATTAATTGTAGTTTTCTTTTGCTCATTTTTTATCGTATTTTCGTTTTATTTCTTCAATTTTCTTATATTATTTTCACCTAGTGCCACCGAGTATGGGATAATGTAATACGATTATTGAGAATTTGCGTAAGAATTGCAATAAAAATGCGTAAATTAACGAAATACGGTGAGGCTCCGGCGAGAATTTTATTGTCAATGTGATTCTGTCCTAATACACAAAGTATTGGAATTGAATTCAAAATTATAACTGTTATAAAAATGCAATTAATTAGGGAAATTGAAACTGATTGAAATAGCCCAATGAGCAGACATAGCACTGCTGGTGTAGTGGTATCACGCAAGATTCCCATTCTTGCAACCCGGGTTCGATTCCCGGGCAGTGCAAATGTCCTTTTATTATTTTTTTTTTTATAAAATAATGATTTCTTATATTCGTCAGAAGGTTTACAATTGCTACTCTCTCACTGGTTTATTCCTTATGTTTAATTAACATTTTTTTAAATAAAAAAACATTCTAAAAATATTATGTAATCTTAGTATTTTCTTCTTATTTTCTATGCCGTAAAAATCCTTTAATATTTTTTTCTCAATTTTAGCAACCTTATTTTTTCGCAAATTAAACCCAAAAATCCGTGATTTCAATTGCTATAACAAATGTATTGCTATAACAAATGTAACGACAAATCTTAAATAATTGCTGGACTACTTGAAAATGCATTTTTCGCATATTTCTAAAGGAAGTTGGACCCAGCCAGAATTTAATTTAGATTCACAATTGCTTTGTCTTTCAAAATCACATTACGTTAAAGCCCAGTTTCCTTTATAAATACGCGAAAAAAAAGCATTTTTAATGTATCTCCACCTCTTCCTAACGCATTTTTAAAAAAATATATATACATATAGAAACTGAAACTCTGAGGAATTGGCATGACAAGCCCCTAAGGTGAAGAGAAGTGAAATAGTAAGACCGAATGAGTAACAATGAATGTGACCTTCAGGAAAACGTGGAGGGTCACGAAAGGTTGCTGTTCTCGTACGAGAACATTCTTCAGCACTTAATAGTGCAGAAATGTCTGTCAACGGTGCACACTTAATGGCTTGGATTAAGCGTCTGAATGAAACTGTTTGCACCCACACACGCCACTATAAAATCCAACTTTAACTTCTCAATCTCAAGGAGATTTCTGTACTTTTACATTCTACTTTTCAACAATCGATATAATTGGCTCCTGAGTACAGTTGTGCAGATTACAATTCGCGATTTCTTCCTCATTTCCATACATTTCTTGCTCAAATTTTCTCAGCTTCTGTGGTCCGAGATGTAATCGAACTTCGTCAGATTGGACCGCAACTCTGTAGAAGCATATTTTGCGACTCATAGATCATATTGATCATGATGATACCCGCCAAAGAGCGCTTATTTTAGCCGTTCGCCTACTTACCCGTATCAACCGTTTAACCCTTTAACGACGAGACAGTTTTTGCGGACCGAAAATCAGCAATAAAAATGAAACCAATATACAAAATCAGTTAAAGGTCTTACATCTAGCCTTAGAAAATCCAACAGAGTCTGATTCGGTGTAGTTTTTACATCTGTGCGATAGGAACAAAAATAGCCCAAAAATTTAAATATTTTTTCTGAAGATACCAATAACTGATAATTTTCACTTTAATGGAAAATATTATGTTTGAGTATTGTAGTTTGTTTTTCAAAAACGGTTTTGCATAAAAAAAATTGAAAGTATAAAAAATAATTAAAATTAATTTGCATTATGACGATTTAAAAAATCGTCATTTCTAAGCTTAAAAATTTACTATTTAGCAAATAGCTGGAGACTTAGATTCCTTCAACCATCTACTTTGCAATTACGTACAAACATAAGAAAAAAATGACTTTAGGCAGTCAGGAAAAATTATTTTCTTTATGGGACACCGGTGTTCCAATCGTCCGTAAAGGGTTAAGGACAGAGAACAGTAAAATATATCTTCTTGTAGTTCGCACATACTCTGGCTTCAAATACTTCATATTTTTCCCATATTCCTTTAACGAATCTGATTTTTTTTTTTCAGGAAATGCGTGACTTAATACATAGTTATCAAAATGTATTGCCATAGATAGATCAGATTTATTAAACTATTATGGGAAAATATGAAATATTCAAGGTCAGAGTGTATGCGAAGCCTGAAGATCCTCTTTTATGTCTGTGGTATATGAGATTAATTTCAGGAAACCTCGTCAGTTGACTATTAAGAGTGAGTAAGGTAAAATGAGGTAATTTGGAACCATTTACAATTTGGGACACTTGAGATTTTCTCACTGTTTCAGATGAGCAAAGAGAAACAAAGACCGCAAAATATAAGAAGAAAAGGAACAGATTTTTTCATTTTGAATCTCTAAAACAGTGAGAAAATCTCAAATGTCCCAAAATGTGAATGGTTCCAAATTACCCCATTTCACCCTAATATTCTCGATTCAATTTTCTTCTGTCCGATCATCTAGAATAATTTGATTCGTTTAATCGATATGGTTATTTTTATCCCTAAAATACAACTGATAATAGAATTTTCATGCATTCTGACTTACAAGTCTTGCGAAATTGCCTGAAAACAATCTCATACACCATAAGATTGCCTGGCTTATCATTGACTTTTCCATCGCACAACCACCTGTTTTTGTTGTATATATTAATCACTTTAAGTGGAATTTACTGAAATATGTCTTTTAAATAAAATTGTAAGCACGATTTATGAGTTCTTTACGATAATAAATCTTTAGGTTTTAGAATGGACAATAAAAAACTTTTTTTAATTAGAGATTTATTGGTCATTATTATTATTTTTATAGCAGATCCTCGTAAATTTTTGTCTGTATACTATATATAAATGGTATATCACAGTATGACTCCGATAGAATCACCCCTAAAAATTTTAAACACTGTGAGAAACTAATGTAATATTCCAGATTTAGTGTCAAATTTTTAAACTACTTTTGTTAAGTAAGAACCTGAGTCAGGTTTCGAATTCACGCGTGACAATGCCACGAAAATACAGAATTCCCCTACTGATCTGAATAATGTGTCAGAGGCATAATAAACAAAATTCGATATTTTTTATTTATTTATTTTAGTTATTTATTTATTTTTTATTTCTTTATAAATTTCATTTTTTTTTCGGATAAAGTTTACTCGACGCACATTTAGCCCTAAAATTCAACAAACTTATATGTTGCCTGTAAATATTCTTTTTTACCATAACCGTTATATGGACATATTACTATCATTCTTTTTTTTGTATTCGATTCTATAAGGTACTGCTTCTCCTTACTTTTATTTAGCTACCTATTTATTACTGTTAAAATTAGATGTAAAAGATTTTATGTAACACATAAAAAGTTTTAAGAGGGATGTATTCCATTTGATTTACTTCTTCTGAATTAACTTAAAACATTTAATTGCTATTGGATGAAGTCAATAAAAGGAGATTAAGGGATAACAGGAAGTTTTGAAATACTTTTTTGTAATGTGGCTCTAAATAACAGTTTTTTTTCTTTTTTTAAATGCTAAATTATAAAAAAAAAGTTTACTTCGTATCGATTTTGTAAAATAAACCTCTTTGGTGTCTGAAAAATAAATAAAATATATTAACCAACCTTCTTTGTCAAATAGTCTTTTTGTGAGATAAATTTATACAAAAATAGGACGATGTGAAATACTCTTTTTATTTCAAATTTAAAGGGATATTCCGGAAGTCGTCGAGTGGGAAAAGATTAAGTCGAAAATAAAAATTCTTCTCTTCCCAGAGCTTTCCGTGCTCTACAAACCTTCTCAGTGGCTGAAAAATAATTTACTCTGTTAAATTTATTTCTGATTAATTTATTTTAATTTTTTTTTAATTAGAATAACTTTTCTACACTGTAAATTATACCACCAAAAGCTCTGGGAGGAAAATAATTTCTATTCTAAGCTGAATCTTCTTCTACCTGGCGACTATCGAACAACCCCTTTAAATTAAACTTAACGTTGATATCAATTTTTGATAAATATTTCTATTTACTTAAATCCAAAAGTTTTGCTTTTATTGATAAAAAAATAATAGTACTCCGAATATATTACCACAGACACATTTTAAACTATTCCTGTGTCAAACATCCCTGTCTATCCCTATCAATAAAAATCATTGGTTTCCTATCAATGACGTTGCCTTTTTATCACCATTGCTTTTGCCACGTTGGCGGAAAAATGATGAAGTATACTATATAATAAATGAACAATTGTATCAAGGATGATGTTTCACGTATTACTAGTAAATCTGTTGGGGAGATTAATGTGTAATCCCAGATTTTGCAATAACCGTGACAAGCTTTTGGTAAAATTTTATGAAATTTTAAGTGTAGAATTCTTCGAAATATGTGAAAAATTTAATCAGCTGGCAGCATACCTTTGGGCTGAATAAATAAATCAAGAACTGATACTAGCCTCTCCTTCCAGTGAATCATATCACTGTGGCTTTGGCAGATAAACTGCCCCTTCCTTCGCACCAACCTTCTCAACAGAAAACTCTCTGCATTTATACTCTTCTGCCCTGGAATATCTAGTGAACAATCACAAACTGTAAAAACTTGGTTGTAACTAAAGCAAAAATAGCCTAATTACATGAGAACCAAATATAAATAAAATCAAAATCAGCAAACACGGAAGATTACATTATAAATAAATTAAATAGTTTTTGTGCATAGAACCCACAATGGTCTAAACCAATTGTCTGCCATCCGTTTCTATTATAAACCAATAATCGATTTGGTGATTTGGTATAAAGTTAGGGTCAATGTTGAATTTATATTTAATTAAATGCGATATGAGCAAATTTATGGGCAAATATGCAGAAGATTCGGTTGGAATTAATATTTTCATGGGTGTAAAACTGATAAATTTTCTATAACATTATTGCTTAGGAAAATTGAAACCCCAAAAAGGCCTTTAGGTATCTTCAGTTTAAAGCGTGTTAATGAGTTATTTACTGCCAAAGAAGCCAATCAATCACATAACGTCTGAGAAACTAGAGGATGTGTTTTAATTGATTGTCTAATCAATTTCCCAGGGAAATTCACTGACAATCCACATGTGTGTAAGACACTCTATTAAGACCTTTCAAGCCTGATGGTTCATTTTGTATGAAAGGTTTTTCATGCAAAAAATCATATATACAATAATTTTTTTTACAACATCCTACGTCAAAGTGATTGAAAATAACTCAAAGTGGAAATTCCTAAAAGGTCTTTCAGTTGCAAATAACGCTAAAGCGAAATCTAATCCAAAGTTCATCCGAGATAATGTATTTTTCTAAGGATAATTATGCTCTTTTTGTATAAAACCCTCCAAAAAATGTCTTTCATGCTAAAATGTTGAGTCTAAAATTAATTTTCTGACCTTCCTCACCCTCGCCAAACCTACAATTTATTTTTGGTACCCGAACTCCTTGGCTTCTCAAGCACGGTTGGTAATGTTAATCAAAACTTAATGTGACATTTTGTCAATCGATTCCATACTGTGTTCAAGCTGCGTAAAAGCAATTAACTTTGAAACGATAAAACGCCAAATAAGAGAAAGTATATTGTAAGTATAAAGGTGTAAATTATTAACATTACAATTTATAAAAGAATAAACAAAAGATGGAATATCCTCAAATAATATCATGAAAGCTTTGTCGTAAGCAATACCTCAGTAATTTAACAATCAATCAATTATGTTTGTAAGAAGAATTCATTTATTTAATGCAGCTTCCTTTAAATGATATTTAAGTTCTGTCTACTCTACACCTAATTAATCAACTGAAAAAGTTGCTTCTTGGAGCTTAAAAGAAAAAACAACAGTCATTGAGTTCATCAATCAGTCTTTTAAGTGAATAAAATAAAGTTTTATTGGAAAGAAAATAAAAGTGGCAAAGCGTAGGAACTTTGCTAAGTGCTTAAACTGGTGACTTTGTATGCAGTGCTCTTAAAATTACTTCGTTATTAATCTTTTGCATGAATAATGTTGATTAGTGGTTATAAAATAAAATAACGAATGCAAAGTTTTATAAATAAATATTTGCTTAATTGTATAACTTTCTGTTCATCGTTTTAGAATTGTTTATAATCAATTCATAAATCACTTCAACACCTGTCAACAACAACTTTAAAACCAAAGAATTAAATTTAGGTCAACCTGAGATTTTACAGTAGCAGCTGAAATTAGTTCGTCCGTTCAGTATTAGTTTGTAATTAACCTTACAGAACTAGTTTCAATTTATCCAAAACTTATTCCCATCAAATAAATTCATCTTTTGGAATACTGTATTTAACAAAAAAGTAATTCTATGAACCTTTTCTATTTTTATTTTGAATTAGAAGGTGGATTTAATAGCCATTTTCGTAGAGTACAATAGGATATTTAATTAAACTTAAATTAAAATTTTGAGCTCATCTAAAACAGTAGAGAAATCTCAATATTCTAATTCAGATCCACTTTCAAATTACCTCATTTTATTCTACATGGATAAAATATAGAAAAAATAGAAAAATGTTTAAACAGTTTCAAGTTTCAAGTTATCTAAAGAAAAATATACAATGTTAATGGACATGTGGGGGATTTACTGAAGACTCAAAGTTGCTATCTCCAACCGTTTGGCCTCTCTCTCTCGTGGCGAACACAGAGACAAATAGATAAAAAAAGATTTGCATAAAAAGGATAAAAGTATTGGGTAAGTGTGCTAAATTTCGGTAGAGTTACAAATGAGCACCAAAGTCCCAAGTTTGAAATACAATATTTTTATTACATATTAAATTTTCTTTTCACTTTTTTTTTTAGAAAGGTTGTTCGAAACCTTAAAAAATAGTTTATCATATTTGTTATCCTTAAATCAGTTCCTCAAATATTGAAAATAATAAAAAGGGACAGATAATCCTAACCGGCTTATGTAGGTGAGATTCTTAACGTGAGCTAACTCGGAGTGCATGCAAATTCGATTTAGAGCTGAAGTTGGGAGACGCCATTCAGTTATCTTGAATCAAATTCGTGAAATTATACAAATTTTGTATTTAAACCAAAATATCAAGGATTTGGATGAACTGGCAGAAAAGTGATATATGGGTGAAATGTAGACCAGAATGTTCTCTATAATTTTCCCATAGAACATGATCTCATCGATTACTCAGAAGCCAAGATAAGCGAGGTTTTTTGTTTCTTAACTCGTTTTTTCATCCAGAGTGCCCCAAGTAGTCATTTGTTGAACTTCAACTATTTCAAAGAATTGTTGTATTTTGTGGGACTTTCCATTTAAAACCCTATTTTAAGTGTCTTGCTGGAGTAGAGGCAGTCAAATTGGCATCTGAGTGATTTCAAAGCGTTATTATGGGAAAAATCATTTTTTTCACACTTAAACGGCAAAATCGGAGTGATAGCGTAGTCTGAGCGGAAAATGATGTATGGACGAAATGTAGAGACAAATGTGCTCTACAATTATGTCGAAGTAATCATGAAAATCGGTTCAGCGACAGTCGAGATAATTGAGGTTATGTGATATTGAAATTGGTTTTTCGACTGTGGCGCCCCTGGTGTTGGTCCCACGAAGTTCAAATATTCTAGAAAGTTGTAACATTTGGTGAGACCTTTCGTATAAGCCCTCATTCATCAAAATCGGTCACATAGAACCGGAGATATGATTTTTTGAATTTCATGAAATTTGACCCCTCATATCTCCGGTTCTGTTTTAACCACAGCGCACATTTGCACCATTTTGGAAACGTCCTAGACTGTACTACTACATACTAAAATTTCATTAACTTGCACAATGCTGTTTTTGAGAAAAATGTCTTTGAATTTCGATGAATTTTGACGCTATCACAGCGCCACCTGTGGTGACTTTTTGAACTTCCGTCTGAAAGTGCTCATCGATACGAAACCAAAAAGGTAAAATTTATGTCGATATGTTAATTAGAACCGGAGATAGAGGCCGGTCAATGTTCGAAATTTGACCCCTTATAGCTCGGGTCAGGGGTTATGGATCGACTTAAGGTTTTTTTTGTTTGATAGGTATAATCAACGGCTACAACATACTAAAATTTCAGCCCGATTGCATAAGGAATTTTTGAGTTATTTAACTTATAAGATTTAAAAATTTTCTTTTTAATAATAGCGCCCCTAGCGGTGGTTTTATGAACTTATGATGTTAGAAGAGGAAGTGGCATTTCACGAGAGCTTTCTAAAAAGCCCTCATTTTTTAAATTCTGACAATTAGAACCGGAGTTATGGCCATTTTAAGAAATTTTTTTTGGACCCTTATAGCTCGGGTCAGGGGGGTCGGGGGACTTTAAGTTTGGTATTGATGGAAAGCTCTAAGGCCCAGCTATAACATACTAAAATTTGAGTCTGCTGAATGCCATAGGGGCGGAGCTATTGAGAAAACAAAAAAAGGGGGGTCTTCAAAATGGCGGAAGGAGGGGTGGGGGGTGGGGGGTCTATGCACCAAGTTGCAATTTTCACCCGATATATAACCTTTGCCGAAAACCGCAAGTCGATATCTTTTTTAGTTTAGGAGCTATTAAGCTCCAAAGAGCGGCCGGCCGGCCGGCCGGCCGGGAACGTAACTTAGCCACATATATATTCGGAATCAGGAAGTGGCGAAACACATTTTGGCCAAATTTGAGGTCGATCGGACGACATGAAATTTTGTTAGGATTATAGTAGGTGAGATTTTGTTAAGAATCTCACCTAATATAGACATTGTTTTGGGTAGTATTCCGGCCACTTTGAGTGAAATTTCGTCCGCCTTATTTGTGACCACCTTGTGCAAAACCGGTGGCAGCCAAAATCCCGAAAGCCAAAATCCCGAAAGCCAAAATCCCGAACGCCAAAATCCCGAAAAGGCCAAAATCCCGAAAGCCAAAATCCCGAAAGCCAAAATCCCGAATTTTAAAAATCCTGAAATTGATGAAATTATATAGAGGAAAATGTTTAGAATAATTTCCTAAGACTCAGAAGATTTCCCTTTGCCTCCATCAAGCGCGGATGCAATCGTGGAAGTAGCTGTGACATTTTTAAGAATTCGGGATTTTGGCTTTCGGGATTTTGGCGTTCGGGATTTTGGCTTTCGGGATTTTGGCGTTCGGGATTTTGGCTTTCGGGATTTTGGCGTTCGGGATTTTGACCGGGACCCCTCTTTTTGATACGAAATACGTGATCCAAGTGGGAAATTTCACTCGGAATCTAAAGAACGATTCCCTATTAATATGAACTAAAGCAATCTTTAATAAAGACTGATCAATTTTAATGTAAAACCTCGAAGGAGAAATATTTGCACTTTACCATAAGCTACTAGACTGCTAGCAACACAAGCGATCCGTCACATTTTAAAACGATTTTAAATAAAATTTAACGATTTTAGTCTTGTTACATTCTAAAAAGTAAAAATATTCAAAAGAAAAAAATCATTACTATTCGAAGAATTAAATCCATAATTTTTTTTATATAACTTAGTTACTTGACCGAAGTTACAATCAAAATGGCCGAAATTGAAAGCTGGCCGAAATTTGGCACACTTACCCTAAGCGCTTGTAGAGTCTTAAGGATTAACCGTGAGGCGGCTTATCCGCCCCTTATGGGGGCTTGAAACCGCCTAGTCGTTAGCTTCAAACGTATAACTAACAAACGAAGTAGTTTTACGACTCTTTGAGTGAGATCTAGTCATAAAACTGTAAGTGAATAAAGCAAATTAAATGAGAGGATACCCAGCAGGAATTCATTGGACTATTTATTGCTCAAGTCAGACGTTTGATTACACTGATTAATTAATTAAAACTTGGAGGATGATTGTCACTAATTTTTGAATTAACTTATGCTTCAAGCTAATGGGAAAATCCAATCACAATTCTAAAGTCATCTTTATTGAAATGAATGAGAGTGTAAATGATTTGAATTAAAATGGAGTTCAACGTTTGCGGTCACAAGATGAAGTGAATAAATTAATCCCAAACTATCTCCTTTGTGTGACGTCATTTTTATTATGAAAAGTCGGTTATGTTAGATCCAGCTCCCTTCCTTTGACCATTTTAGAATCAATTCTAAATTTTGTTTCTCACGATTGACACACATTAAATAATGTCATGCTGTCTTGTGAAATTTTTCCAGAACACGCGCTGAATTGATTCACATTTCACCCTTGTGAAAGGTAGGGAAAAGTGCTCTACCTACGAATAATGTGAATTTCTTTTGTTTTTCCTAAGAGATTTACACTAAATTATCACAGAATTATCAACAATTGCTGATAAGGCAACTAATATTTAATAGAAATGTGTAAGTCTCTTAGGAAAACTAAAAGAAAATTCACATTATTCGAAGGCATGAACGTTCGACGGGAGAGTACTTTCCCCTATTGTTATGAATGACAATGCATAATGAACAATAAATTGAGAACTGAGTGCAGCGGTCCTGTAAATCACCGTTCCCTATAATCTAGTTTAGACTATATCTTCGATTTTAATAAAATTTTAATAAGTCCAGTTTATTACTTATGTATCCAAACTATTTTAAAGAGGCAAACCATTGACAGTCGTATGGTGCTATTCCAACACTGAGAAAAAAAAGAGGGTGCGATTAACTTTTTTTCCTCATAATTTTAACACTTTAGGTGTAAAAATACATCAACATTTTTTAATGTGAATTTTACACATTTTAGGGGTAAAATTAAGATGAAAAAGGGTAACTTTAACCCCTAATACACCTAAAAAGCATAATATTTACACCGACTTCGGATCAATAATGGAGGGTAAAATTAACATTTCCGGAATGTTATTTTGACTTTTTCGGATTTCTCTCAGTGAATGAAAAATAATAAGGAGAAATCATTCTCCTTAACATTTTTTTAGCAAGTGACTGTTCTCAAGTGATTCTACATAATGGTGCCATCCCATTGAAAAATGAACATGTTTTTTAACACTTAACTGTTCTCAAGTGCTTCTGCATTATCGACTTTTCCTTGTATTGATTCCTGTCACGACTATTTTCCCCAATCCTATTTGTGTTCCTAAACTACTAAACTGTAGTTGCATGAACCAATACAAAGAAAAGTCGATTAGATAGAACCACTTGACAACAGTCCAGTGCTAAAAAAAAACATGTTAATTTTAAATTGGAATAACAACGTAATCGACTTTCCTTTGTATAATGGTTCCTGTTACGACTGTTTGATGGCTTTTGGAACACCACAAGGATTGAAGAAAACAGTTGAGACAGGAACTAACACAAAGAAAAGTCGATAATGCAGAAGCATTTGAGAGAAGTCATGTGCTAAAAAATATTGGCATTGAATAAATGAGCAGTAAAAAGTTAAAATTGATCAGTAACAAAAAACTTTGAAACAGTGATATTTTCGTCCAAATCTTAGTAAAGGGAAAATAAAGGGCTTTACACTTTATATGGAACTATTTTAAATGTTAAATATATAAATTAGGTCCATTTTTGTAAAGATTTAAGGTTTTTACTGATCATAATTAAATATTTTACTGCTCATTTTTAATTTTTTACTGCCCATTTAGAACTTTTTACTGATCATTTGTTTTTTTGCCAAAAATATTCAGTAGAAAGATTTACAAGAAGATTTCCCGTTATAAGTTTTATTAATAGCAATCATTACGCTGATGATAGCCACGATAACCATGATAGCTGGCATAAGCTTAATTTTAGAATTAAAGAATCGCATTGAATAAAGTTATTCCATTTCGTCTCTAGATATCAGTTTGCTCCACGCTCCACGCAACTCGTGGTCCTGTATTTTCACCCGACAATTCAATTTTTGGGAATTTCGAATTAGAAACATTCTAAACTGTTCATATTAGGATAAGATTAGCAACATTACGGTGAACATTTTAGTCCAGATAAACAATTACATTTCAATATAATTTTTTTTTCAAACGCTTTCATGGTTCAATTCGTCGTCAAACTATTCCCATATCACAAGGTTTAAATTTTATGAGTGAAGTTGTGCCAATCCTGTAGAAATTTAAGGAAAACTGTAGTTCTATAAAACTTTTTTGCGAAGCCTCAAAGACATTTTAAAAGAAAATCAAACATTTTTAACAATGGATAATATTGAAAGTTATTACAAAAGTCGTAATTTGAAATTTTACCTCCGGATATGATATTCTCTTTGCTTCCTCAAAATTCTTTGCTTATGTGGGTATATCAAGTTTTGTGCATATCGTCGACGTTTATGGAGAAAGTTCCTCTCTGGAAAATCGTTAAATGATTTTATTGTGGCTTGGGGAGTAGATGAAAACAAGGTTTGAAGAAAAGTTATTTTCTCTTTTGGGTGTAGGGTCTTCTCCATAGACGGTAATTGATATATTTTTAACAAAGAATTTGCGTGGATTGGAAAATATATAGCATAAACTTAAGAAATTGTTTGTTTATACATTTTTTCCCCTAATATGTTTATCTGAGGGAGGCTTATTAAATTATTCCTATAGTTTCATGCAAATATTGTTCTGATTTTTTTTTTCTCACAAACCATCTCTTGTGCTTCATTTAACAGTGATGATAAAATTTCCCTAGACTTTTGCCATAGTTATCCTGTTTGCTCTTCTCCAACCTTACCACTTTTACTTGCCATCAATAAACAATGTTTTCCACAACAGTGAACAGCATGGAAACAACAGTCGTGCTCTCATAGTAAATTCAATATACTACAAGCTTTTAAGGCTGAAAGCGATATGGGATTTGTTTAAAAATGTTGGAAAATTCCCATAGTTTTGCAAATTCTGTTCATCTTTATCAATACTTTATGTAAAATTGCATGCTAAATTTTTTTATCCATAACGTGGTTTATAAACTTATGGTATTGATATCAGCATTTTCGTAAATCTTTAATGCGCTTAAAGTTTGTTAAAATTGAGAGAAAGAACAATTTTGGAATTAAAATTGAAAATAAAAACACATATCCACCATTAAAGAAATCTATAACACTTTTTGAATGCGATTTATAGTAATTCTACTTTACTTATATATACGAAAAATATGGCTTTTAATAATTCCTTATTTTATCAATAATTTTACTTCGGATTTCATTTATCTTAGAACATCATTTCATCTAATTATTTTTTCTTGATTTTTGATCCTTCTTCTGCCACAAATTTGTAAGAGGGAAACACCTTATTTTTTGTGATGATTAAACCAATAATAAAATCAATGTATTTTGTTAATTAGACTTTACAAATTTCAAGCAGCATATCAAGAATTTATAGTTTTTTCTGTTTGTTTTTTTACAAAAAAAAAAACAACAAAAAAAGAAATCACAAGCAAGGAAAAAGAAATGATCGATCTCGCTACTTAGGTAAGGGGTATAGGCCACAATTCACCAAGAGAATTAATCAGTAATTTTTTTCTCTTTCGTGTTAGAATGTAGAATTTATAATACTTAATGAAAAGTATTAAGTTAATGAATGAGTTAATGAAGAAACGCATTCCCATCTTCTCTAAAATTTAATGAAGTCTAATCCTCAAATGCTGCAATTTAGAAGAACGTTTCCAAACAAATGAATACACAAATTAGGTAATGGTTTTACTACAAGAACATAAATTCTGATGGAAATTGAAATACCGACAAATTGGTCAAATTAAATTGCTTGACTAAATTAATTTGTGAATAAATAAGAAAACATTATTTTATATCATTTAAGCATTATTTCAACATATTTTTGTGAATCATTCTTAGCTTTTTATCACTAAAAGAATGAATATTCATCCATTCAAAAGCATTCAAAATACATACAGAAGGAACAATGAATATTCATCTAAAAGCAATTCATCTAAAAATTTTGATGTGAAATTTCATAGTATGATAACTTTCATACATAAGTAAAGTGCCCTCAAGTCGAGCAATGGAATCATTTCTTCAATTTCACTGCTCGAATTCCACAGTGAGAGAACGGTATATTAGGGGAGACTGGGGCAAAATTTGTCAAAACGAAAATTTCAATATTCACTATTTTCTAAAATAAAAGAGAATGAGGCTTGAAATTTTCATTAGCCTTCATGAACCTTCTTAAACTTGCAAAGTTTCAAGGGATTCGAGGAAGGATTATGTAAAATAAAAAATAATGAAATTTTGAGCCCTATTTTTGAAATATTTGGCTTACAGAAAATATCAATACTGATTAGCTGAATTTAAGCACATTTCTCGTTAACCCATTCCTTACCATGGTATTATACACCATACGCAAATTGAGTGATTTTAGATCTTATATTCCTGGGCAACTGATACTCGAATTGCTGTCGGGAATGGATTTTGAGTAATTTTAGTTCTTCAATTACTTAGGAAAAATAGTCCGACAGGGATGAAAATACATTTTGTTATTGTTTTCTTGCTTCGCGGAAGGTCAAGCAAAATTTTTGTTCAAAATGGCGGACGGAGAATTCGATCTATTCGATTACAGATTCGTCTATTAATCTGTAGGAAACTAATTCCAAAATATGAACATTCTATCTCAAATATTTCTGGTACATTGATTGAATGGGTTAAGATAGAGAAAAATTATCTTCGACATAGCTGTAGAGGAATAAATTTCCTATGAAAATATGTCTATTTGATATTTTTAACTTTTGCGAGAGTAAAATGTCACAAATTATCCGAAGACTGACAAAATTTGCCCCAGCAATTTTGAGAATCTCCATAAAATCGACTTTTAGAAAATGATTCGAAAATCACATTTCTTTCGAGATAGAGGAAAATAGTCTTCTGCAATGTTGTAGAGCAGTAAATTTCCTATAAGGATATGCTCATTATAAAACGTTTAAATTTTCTCAGAGCTCGTGTAAGAATTAAATATGCGTTTTGACAAGTTTTGCCCCCGTCTCCCCTAAATATAATCTCATTATTTTTTCACCCATGAAAATTTCAACTTTTCATCTTTCGGGGAGAACTTTTGTCAATTGAGAAACGCGCCATTTGTCCTTCCGTATGTTGTCAGTGCCTAACCTCAGTATATTGTCACTGCCATGGGCTAAACGTTTATAGATAGCGATTCGAACCATCCCCCAAATGGTCCGAATCGCTATCTCTGACCGTTTGGCCCATGGTAGTGGCAACATACAGATGGAAAGACAAACAGCGCGTTGACCCCAAATAGATCGAGCCAAGGACCATTACCATGACCTTAATTTCCCCTTCAAAAACCATGGCTTTGGTGAAAGTTTCTCGCACTAAATGTTTCTTTCCAAAAACGCGCAGTGCTATTTTATCATTTTTGTTTTTGTTTTGAAAATACCTAAATTTATATAGATAAATTTACTGAACCATATCCGAAAATTCCGTTAAATCATTTCTAATATCGGTTTTTCAAGATCAAAGGTAACTCTTCAAAGACGAGGGGGTCAAAAATTTGAGGCTAGAAAATTAATTTATTCTTAGTTTTTAGAGTCAAAGCAAAGTATAGGGGAAAGTGCACTCCCTTCAAACGTTCATGCCTTCGAATATTGTGAATTTATTTTGTTTTTCGTAAGGGATTTACACTAAATTATCACGGAATTATCAACAATTGATGATAAACCAACTAATATTTAATAGAAATGTGTAAGTCTCTTGGGAAAACTAAAAGATAATTCACATTATTCGAAGCCATGAACGTTCGAAGGGAGAGTACTTTCCCCTAACTTTGCTTTAGTTGGATGTATAGAAAGAAAAGTTTTTTTGGTCACCGGTGACGCAATCGCCGTAAACGCCCAACCGTAAAAAGATTACAGAGCGTATTTCTCAACCGAAAGGGTTCATGTGAGGCTCGTTGGAAAGATCTTGAAATTTTTAACAAGCGTGAATCGGTTCCAATCGGTAATGAAGCAAACAGTTTATATACGGCTAAATAATTTTCATCTGGAAATCAATTGTATTAGCCCTAAGCAAGTTGGGCGATCTTTTGAGTGATTTACAAAAGGGTTTAAATCGGGTTGCGAACGGTCAATGATGAAAGTGCTTTTTGGGAACAGCATTAAACATAAAAAAAAATGATACATGAGAGAGTATATTTGTTAGCGTCTACCTCCGGCTTAGCCTTGTTATAGCAAATCTCCACAGTAAAACGGTGGAAAAACTCTCTAGAAACTAGAGTTCATGTTGGACCGTGTGCATATCAATGTCCAATGTGAAAGTCCCAGTGCCCACTATAAGAGGATTCTTGCAAACAATTTTCCCCCCAATAATTTCCATACCTGAGGAAGGAGGAAACAAGCCTCCAAAATGTTGTAAGGATAATATTGGAGAGAAAAGCAATAAGGTTAATCCGTGTCTTTTTCATCGTTTAACTCTCTATGCCAAACTTTCAACTTTTTATAGTCAATTTCAATGAAATTTTTACTGATTTGCATTATAAATAATATGATAAACTTTTTAATGTTAGGGGGAGGTGGGGCTACTTTGAGTTGTCCTTACATGGAGCTGGTCCTTACAATTGTTTTATTTAGATCCACAATTGTTTTGTCTAACCCAATGCCATCATGTTGAATCCTAGCTTGCGAAAAATCGTATAGGAATGTAGCGCCACAGCTCAAAGTTGCCCCACTTCCCCCTAGACCAGTTAGACCAGCAAATCTAAGTAAATTCAATAAATAACCCCACTAGTCGAGTTGGGGAACAAACTGACTACAGAGTACTTTACCTTAACACAGATTAATAACTTTAGGGTTTTTTTTTTCATTCCAGTTTCTTGGGCTGCAAATGGACCATTGCCATCTCTTTTATCGCCTATATGCCATTTATCGCCAGTCAGTTCTATCCACGAGCTTACACCCTTCTACCAGCCGGCTTAGCTGTAGGCTTTGGGGGTGGTCCACTTTGGTGTGCCAAGTGCACATACCTGACTGTCGTGGCTGAAGCTTTTTCTCAATTTGGTGGACGTCATCGCATGGGTCAAAAGAGTGAGGTGACAGTGGTGCGATTCTTTGGACTTTTCTTCGTTTTTTATCAAATGGCTCAGGTGTGGGGCAACTTAATTTCATCCTCAGGTAACTGTTCCCATGGGAAGTGTCACCAGTTGTTGTATGTTCAACTGTGATGGTAACGTGTGACAGTACTCAAAGTCAAGAACCCAAATAGAAATATTCCCCTGACAGTAGAATTTTCTCAAACAAATCCGTGGGGAAGAGTCAATTACAATTGTGTTCTCTAGCGTGAGTAGTAAATTGAAATATGTGCCAGGCCGACGGGACATACCGACGTACTATGGAGTGTGAAAATGAGAACACGTTCAAATTACTTTTCTCGCCCATTCTTCTTCATTTTCCGACAGTCTTTTGTATTTTCAGCCTTTTTCTCGCTCTCACACTCCCAAGCCCTTTTAAATCTTAATCCTTCAACGCTATTTGTAGGATAATCTATTGATAAAACGATTAAAACTCAAATACGTTTTCAAAATAAAGAATTTCAGATAAATTCTTTCAAATATTGTATAATTCAAAATCAATTATTCAAGCTTTTTTCGTGTTCACTTAAAAGTAGTCCTTTGTAAAGTAGGATGGAGTATGCCCTTTTGGTAACCGAAAATAAAATAACAAATTCAAAACATATGAATAGTGTATCTACAAAACGTATACTATGTTCTGTTTTAATATATTAAAGTGTTACTATATCTTTTATTTAATTGAAACTAATTTTAAAACAAGTGGCCAAACGTACCAAAACAATCATATTTTTACGATTTTTTAACTAATCACCAATTTTCATTAGATAAGTTCTTACATTACTTTATATTTATTGTTCGAACTCCACAATCCCTCGCTTTTTTACATCCCCCAAAATTTCCATCTTCGACCTCTGGGGACCACATTTCTCAACATTGCTTAGCGTATTTTTCAAAAATTATAAATAATTTTTGAAAAATGATGTCACGATGTTTGTCTGCCCGATCGTTACCAAACCTAGAGGCCAAACGGTTAGAGATGGAGACTTGATAGCTTCAGGGGCTCCACTCTAAGTCGACTCGATGACCACTAAACAGCAATACGGTGAACCGGTATTGAACAGATAACTACTTTTTTCCCGAAAATTAATTATGCTACCCCTATGATAATTTGAGTGATCTTTTGAGTAGCTTATAAATGGATTAAAATTGGTTGTAAACCGGTAAAATTAATAAGAGATAGTACAGTGGTAAAACGTGAACAGTTGAACAGTACGCTTTTCCCTAGACCTCTAAGTAGTAAATTAGGCTAATGTACTTTTGAGGTATAGCATCTAAGCTGAGCTCGAGCATTCCGCAAAGTATTGGACACTTTGCCAACCCTTTCCTCTAAAACCAAAATATCTGTGAAACTTTTTGTTATCGAATTACCGCTGAATAAATTGTCTTGACATGTCAATATTTCTCAGTGGGTCAACTTTCCTCAAAATCTTTTAAACTTTTCACTATATCATTTCAACACAATTTCTCTCTGGCATTATTTATATATTTTATAGTTCTACTACACAGAAAAAAAAATTCATAAAATTGTTCGTAAATGTTTGTAAATTAATATTGGGGACTTACGAAATGGTCGTAAATCGTATAACCCACAAAAAGTTCGTAAAAGTTTGTAGTTTTTTCCACAAACATTGTTCTTAACAATATAACTTCAAGTGCATTTTTTTACTTTTATAAACATTTCTTCGTACATATTTGTTTGTCTGACTAAACTTTACAATCAAATGACAAACTTTTACCAACATTTACCATCAAATGTATGAAAAAGAAAAAAAGCTCAGTAAGTGATCATGTTACAAACAATGTTTGTGAAAATATTTACGAACTTTTACTGGGTTATACGATTTAAGAGCTTTTAGTAAGTCTCCATCAGAAATTCGCAAACATTTACGAACAATTTTACGAGATATTTTTTTTCTGTGTATATGTACTTTCTGTATCTGGGCATGAATTTTCTTTTTTCGACAATTTTCATTTAAAAATAAAATTGTTGTTTTTGTATTTTTATTGTAGTTTAAATGAACATTATTTTTACATCAGATCGAAATTTCCACTCTGTAAATTGAAATATATTTACATAAATTTAAAAAAATAGTCGAATGTTTTGTCTGAAAATTTAAGAACAACTTAGGGTTAAATATTTGTCAAATGTGTTGGGAAATGATAGAATGAGAAAAATTTGAAATTATATTTACGGGATTTCAGGAAGGCAAAGCACGGATCATTGGGTTAAGAAAAATGTTCCAGAATTTGTTTAAACTTTAGAGGAAACTGGGGTAGCAGTAAATATGCGATTCTTTCATTACTTATAACTCCAAAGGACAGGCCTATATCGATGTCTCATTCCCTATATACATTATTCTACATCGACTTTAAAACTAAATTTACTTCGAGAGGTTACTTCTTAAACTATGTTCTAAAAATAAAATTGTAATGGTCATTATTTTTTAAAAATCATTTTTTGTAAAATTGTGAGATTCCACTTACGTGTTTTAGTGTAATACTTTTAGTATAATTTAATGTATTTACGACGTATATTTAATCACTGAGGAAAAAGAGAGGGTGCGATTAAGATTTTTTCCTCAGAAATTTAACATTTTTAATGCTAATTTTACACCTTATTAAGGGTAAAATTAACATGAAAAAGAATACCTTTAACACCTAATACACCTAAAAAGGGTAATATTTACACCGATTTTGGATCAATACTGCAGTATAAAATTAAAATTCCGGAATGTTATTTTAATTTTTCGGATTTCTCTGTGATATTTAAATTTCTTTTAAACCGAAATGTATCGAACTTACAATAACGAACTTAACAATTACACAAAAATAGGATTTCACAATCACACAATGGAAATGCTTTCAGATTATTTTTTTTTTAATTTTGAGGTAGGTCGAGAGAACCCTTAGCGCCAGGCCGTCCATTAGCGTTTAATTCAAAATTATTAATTTTTATACTAAATATTTAAAGTAAATTTTTAAACTTTCGTTTTATCAGAATGAGGGGGTAATCCTTAATTTCAAGACATAATTTTAATTGCTAATCAAATGTATATTATTAATTTTTAGTTGAAAATTTGTACGTATATATTATCACAATGTAACATGATATACTTAAAACGCCCTGATAGTAGAGCGAAACCCTAAGAAAACATTTTGAATAATTTTATTATTTTTTATTCACGAGAAAAGGCACTTTAAAGTTCCGTTATCATAATAATGACTTTTTTTTGAGAAAATGAAACGCTGACATTTTTTCTCTATTATTCGTGTTACATTTATAAAGAATTTTATGAAATGCATCTTCTGGAAATTCAAAACAACTTTTTCCTTCTGTGTAGTTCTCACCCACTTGACTGGAACATCCAATGAATCCTTTGAAGCTAATTCCACGGCATATTTGCTGCGAGATGTATCTACTATCTGTGGGAGTAACTTTTGTCCAAACAGTGCCAATGCGATGGAAAACTCCAATCTTCGCCCACCTGATCCCCGACACATTCACATACTATCCGGTATCTTTCTGGCGTGTATGGTGACAGCCTGTCTGGCGGTGACGTTTGGAGTGGACTCCCTGACGAGGTAAATTAATTCCCATACCGTTACACTCTCAGCAAAAGTCTAAAGGTAACAGAACAAAGTATGTATATATTGAAGGATTTTCCTGCCAATTTGTCCTATCTTATACCATACATTGCCATACATACCATTCAGTAACTTTATCATGTCTTGTGGATTATCACACTTCTGCACATGAGAAATTCCGTCATTTGGAAAATTACCAAAAGATATTCTATATGACTTAACGTGCACGTGAACTACTCTACGGTAGTGATATTAGATAATAGAAGCTATTACTCAAGCATATTTCTGGAAATGTGAATACTATGTGACTCGAAAACAGTGGAATGACTATTCAATATACTACATGGCAACTTACAACTGGTTTGATCTAAAAAAAAAATAATGAAAAGGTAAAACAATATAAGATGAAAACAAGTGATGAACTAGATTTTTAAAATGACTTCTAATCAATTTTAATCATTTGAAAGTTTTAAACATAAAAATTTACCCAATGGAAAAGAATTTTTGAAGAAGATTCAAATTCATACATGGATTTTCGACATAGAAAAATGCTGAACGCTGTGCTAAGAAAAAGACAATTAACAGCTAGAAATTTGAAAAAATAAATCATTTACGCTGGAATTTTTTCGTTAAGTGTTGTGACTTTGATCGCTATTTACATTCTTTTTGTTTGTAATAATTAAGCCGTTGCCTCATATAACTAGTTCCCTCCGTCCCAAAACAGTCTTACGTTTGGTAATCATTAAGGTTAAGAAATGATTTCTAGGAATTCTTTAGTTATTGGCGTTATTGGTATACATAAAAAGCATTAATACATGAGGCATACAAGACATTAAGTATTAACCCTAAAACATCCCTTATTCCTAATGATTTTACCCGAAAATAACAACTTTTCTCGGAATAAAATTTTTCCCCAAACACAAGACTTTTTTAATTAGATAAAAAAAATTATTTTCAACCACTAAAGAAGACCGTAGGAAATCGAAAGCTCTGAGAAGAAAGTACTTTTATTCTGAGATAATCCTCCGCCACGCTGCGATCATATTGTTATTTAGAAGTTAAAATCAAAAGCACGATTCTGTTATTGTTAGTTTCCGTTTGAAAAAATATTTTTCGTTTTTTGATCCTCCTATTTAAATTTCCAATATTTCCTTCCCCGGGAACCATATCTAATAACATCGAGTTTCAGACTAACGCAGATGCAGGTGAGTTTGTCCTCCGTGAGTAACTGTTCGTAAGCTTTTCTTTAATTAGAATGATCTTTACCGATCCGATCTACCATGTCTGATCGGTTAGGATCATTCTTAAACATTAGAATTAAAGAAAAGCTTACGAACAGTAGGGAGGCACCGTCATGTACGGAGGACAAAGTCACCCGCATCTACGGTACTTCGCAGAAACGATGTTACGCTGTCTATCGGTCGGATTCATCCATCCGTTTATCCGTAAGTTTATTTAGACCTAAAAAAAACGGTTAAAAGTTAAAATACTTACTTCAAATTTTCAAGAACCTTTTCTTTCCTATCCTCAACAATGGTTTTTTGCTTGGCAACTCGTGTTACGGTTTTTTCGTTTTCGAATTTGTTTTAGATATTCTCTAGGCTGACATCTATACACAAAAATACCGCTGAAATATTCTTTATAATTAATTAGTTTTAAGAATCAAAAAAATGTATTGCAATTTGTCATAAGTCTGAAGCAGTTTTAATCATTTATAATATTATACGATATCTACTTTTATCTGAAATTCTACTGTGTTACAATCGTCCTTAAAGGGTTAAACCTTTAAGGACGATTAGGTCACCAGTGACCCAAAAATTAAATTTTTCCTATGGCCTTCTAAAGTTCGGTTTGAAGAGCAAAACCGTAAAAGTGTTTTTTTTTCTGACTCATAATTTTTTACCCTCTCGTCCTTAAAGGGTTAACTTGCACGATCTCTTTAGTGGTTTTTATAAATCAGTTTAAATTCCAATTGGTTTTGATACGGTAAACATTAACAGAAAAATTGCGTAGTGGGAAAAACTTTGCAGAACACTTAAACTCGTGAACACAATACTTTAATAATTGTATAATTTTTCATGTTTATATTTCTAAATTGTCATTACTAATAAGACTTTCCTATTAATATTCTAAGTATTCATTTATTAATATTATAAATATTTATTATTTTTTTAATTTTCTAATTAATATATTTTGAGCAAAATCTTGTTAGGGTCACTAATATAACAAGGGTTTAGTATTTAGTAAATGTCATATGACAAAAACTGGATTCGAAAAGTAGATAAATTTTTTTATCAACTTATGTAAAAATCGAAAAAAACGAACAAAAATGTAAAACGCCATGAAAATATCGACTGTGCGGTATTGACGGTACCGGAACTAGGGGACTAATGATTAAAGATAGCGACTTATACGGGCTTCAGACTTAAAGCTTAGGCATCCGGCTTAAGTTCTCTAATTCCTTATCAGGCACGATTTTTTAAGAAATTATTGTTTAGGAATGGATATTAGTGGTAAATGTTCCATTAGATTTTGAAAAATCAATAAAATTTAAAATTGCTTTGTTATTTAAAATTTTGAGACTTTCGGGAACTATGCTAAACCTCCAGTCTGAAGCCGGTATTAGGATCTTCAGAGAGTAAATGAAATTTTTTTTAAACCAATTCTTTTTTTTTGTATTTGATTATTTGGATTGATTGCCAAAAATGACATGTTTAAAATGTAGGCCTGAATGTTCTCTAAAAATTTGACAACATTGCGTTACTCAAGAGCCGGATTAGTTTACAAAATTGTTTTTGCGAATAAATTTATATTATATGTCATCAAAAGGCATAAAGCCATAAAAATATAGATAGTGTTATATCTCTTATATTATTCTTTTATCATCATACTTAGTGTAATGTTTGCAATATTTTATTATGAATTTGCATTCAAACTGAATCGTAGAAATTTGTGTAGATAGGATATATTTGAATTCGTATCATACATTATTGATCCTGGAAATACAAAACAAGAATATATACTGTCGTGTCTTGGTTACAAATGCAGGGCAATTCTAAAATATACAAGCATGATATTTGGTGTGGAATCATTTTGATAGGGAATGTTACTTGTTGTGCCTCAGCCGTAAAATATGTACAGGAAACTTTCGTTATATTGCAAACTTGACTGGGTTATAAATCAGACTCCATGGATGTGTGTATGCGATATGGTGGGATAGAAAGAAAAATCCGATAAGAAAAAAAGCAAGACGAGCTAATACACACTCACCATTAATATAAATTCTGCCACAAGGAACGCCACTTTTCCATCAACCGCACCCGCACATGAAAATGCTCCCAGCATCCTTTTACATGACACGCATCCAGCAGAGCCTTCCCACGGCGCCTTTACACTCCAATGGCATAAATGCTTCTGGTGTAAACAGGATAAACAGAGCGTGACTTGCTTCAAACAATTCTATGTTGGTTGAGGAGGATGAGGTCAATATGCCCAGAGGTTTATTGATCAGTGATGCTTTGCTTTATGGTTTATTGATTTAGACGAGATATGTAACTTCAAGAACGCCTAAAGAAAATTCGCAAAGTGCTCGAACTGACGAGTTCAAGAACTCCACACGAAAGTACCATAAATCATTTCTTTATCATCTTTCACAAATTGTCTAAAAACCTAAAATGTAAAATTTTCAAAAATAATGAATCAAATGTTCACTTATAGGGAAAACTGGGGCACCACCAAACACGGGGTACCACCAAACACTGAATTTTATTTCTAAATTACTCGGACTATCTCGACCATTCCTTCAGTGGACAAGCATCCCTATAGTGCCTATAATTTCCTATAAATCTTATCCTTTGAAGTCGAATATTCGATTAAAAAATCGCAGTGTTTTGTGGTACCCCGTGTTTGGTGGTGCCCCAGGTTCCCCTAGCCCTCCTCTGCCTCCAAAACCATACTTCGAAATTGCTGCAGCATAAACCTCAACCGAAGAGAGCTTTCAAATCGGGAGGGTAATTCATTAGTGAACGGTATTCGGGATAGTTGTTCTATTTTTCAAAATTTTATTAATTTTTAATTTTTTTTAAATTTATTGGATAATGTCTACAGAAACAAAGAAGAATCACCTCTAAAAACTAAGTGTCTCGATTTGCAAACAAGGTGCTCAAAACAAGACATAGAATAATTTCTATATTTTTTAATAAATTAAATAAGAATAGTTTTAGGCAAAATAAAGATGATAAACTACTTTTCAAAATTCCAAACAACACTCTTGATAAAAAAAATAACAATTGGATTAGATTATTATAAATGGAGATAGTGTTACCTAGACTTGTTCAGCCCTTTGTATCTATCGTGCATCTTTTTTATTAAGAACTTTATTAAGATTTATGAACATAATTCAAAATCGTTTTAGGCGTAACAAAAAACTTCAGTTTGCATTGAAAATACTCAATAAAATACTGTACTTTGGTACTTAATCGGAATAAGGTACAGTTCTCCTATTCATAATCCATATTCTCATTATTCAGTTTCTCACTGGTTTAGAGTTCAAACGATATGAAATATCGACTTCTGCGGTCTTTGAAGAATCTACCCTAAATCAGTATTAATTAAAGATATCCTTCTTTCATTTTATCCCCACACTTTCTTTTCTAAAATTGTTTTTTTAATTCAATTTGAAAAGGATAGCATAATTTTAAAAATGTTCCCATAGCATTTCTTCTACATATTTATACTAAAAGAACCTCCAACTATTCCTTCTAACGTTATTTTAATGTCAAATGTAAAAATCTAATAAAATACACTTCAGGCGTTTCACATCAAATAAAATTAGCACTATGTGTAAATACCTTTATAAATTGTGAGATTTTTTGTCTAAATGAAAGACTTTGCAGTGAATCACTTGCACATTTAAACATAATGCCAATGCCGTCAAAATGTTCGATTTTGGCAAAAAGGTTTATTGTTCAATTACAATGTGTCTAAAAATAAAAAATAGAAATTATGTACCAAAAAGTATTTTCATATTTTATCGGATGTACGACAAATCAGTATTAAATATTTAATAGGTTTTTCTTACATGCACATGCTGCACTTAAACTTAGTCTTTAATTACCCGATAAAATTAAATGGACGCATAAGACAATACACTTGAAAACAACAAAGTTGTTTACCCAATTTATATATTGTGGTAAAGGGGTGTTTATACAAGTTTTCAAGGCTGTACTATGCTATCTCTAGATGGTGTATGGATATTGTTTTAATTTGAAAAGTTTCCAATTCATTTTCACAAATATAAAAAAACATAAATCCAATAATAAACTAACCCCAGATAAGCTTATGTTTGAGATTCTTAAGAAGTGAATTTGGGCTGCTTCTGGTTCGGAATTAGTACAAATTTAATTGTAAGTTGAATTTTGGGGTAATAAAATGCTTCAAGCATATTGATATCAAAGGTATTAATAGATAATGTTGTCATAATCTAATTTTGCATGCAAAATTTTACTTAAAATGGAATTTTCACACGCCATGTGTGTATTTTTATTCATTTTAAAATATATTAAGAATAATTTTAAACGTAAAAAGACGATATAGGGTAAGTGTGCCAAATTCCGGCCTGCTTGCAATTTCGACCACCTTTTTTGTTCCTCGAATTTCCATGAACTTTTAGATTTTACGTACTCTAGAGATTATACAATGCAAAAGAATAACAAAAAACGTAGCTTCGACAAACGAGATGACGTGAAAAAGATATTGGAAGAATTCCCGAAGGGCAAGGAATTATGAGAATGAAGGTGGCCGAAATAGGGCACCAAAGCTATGTCAATATTTTTATTCATTTTAAAATGTATTAAGAATGATTTTAGAGTAAACAAAGACGGTAAACTCTTTACAAGGTTCCAAGCAACACTATTTCAGAAGAAAGAATAAAAAAATCAATTTGTATTTAAAATATTACATTTCAAACTTGAGACTTTGACGCTTGCATGCAACTATGCCGAAATTTGGCACACTTACCCTACTATCTACAAGGATCCAAGCAACACTTTAAAAAGAAGTAACGAAAGAAATTGAATTTGTATTAAAAATATATTACATTTAAAACTTAAGACTTTGGCACTGACATGAAACTGTACCGAAATTTTGTGCAGTTGCCCTAATATTAGGATATTTACAAAAATAGGTGAGATATATTTTCTTCTGCATTTATTACTTATTTAGCTTTCAACTTTTCGGTATTAATGTACTCAAGTAATGTTCTATTTTTGGTTTCTACTATTTTTTTTTATTATTTTCAAAGGGTACAAAGGAATATGTAAAAATGCCCCAACAAGTACAGAGATCTACCTTGGATATTACGGTGGGAAGTAAAAAATTGTACAGTGACGTCAGTGACACAATCTTTTCTTTTCTCGAACAGATTATTTTCCAGCTTCACAATTAGCCTATTGGTATAGCATACACCTAAAATTAAAGAATGGTTTATGTAATACTTTCCTAAAATTTGCTGTGTTATTGACATTTAAGCCAAATATCAAAGAATTCGCCAAAAAATGGAAGAGGTCTGTAAAAAAGTCCGAGAAATTCCATAAGTGACTTTTCCCACTTTTTGTCACGTGAAAAATTACCCGCTTATACGCCCTACTAGCTGCTCTTACTCGTGCTTACATATAATCGCCCTTGCCACCCTCATAAATTTTGGTTTCAGTGTGGAAACTAATGTATCAGAACAGTGAATTGCAAAAGCAGATTTTTACTCAAACTCAGAGAAGGCAATAAATACAATCCGCTTTTGTTAGCTTGTCACCAGTGTAGAGCTCAAACAGTAAAAGATATCAGCTTCCGGTCTTTGGTCATCCACAAAAAAACATCACTTCTAGACGAATTTTAATCAATTCCTTTTTCCTTTACAAGATTATGCTTATTTTGGTTTCTCTTGAAATCGACCAAAGCGAATTTATTCATTGCCAGATATTTTATATTTTAGAGGTACCCCAGGTGAACGTTTCATTCGTTTCATCCATTCTAAAATAACCAGAAAAGTCTCTATTTTAATTTTTTCAGTGTCAAACTTCAATTACTCTGAAAGGTGTGTTTTTCAACCGATTTGCTTTAATTATTATTATTATTTTTTTTTTGAAAAGTCCAAATTACATCAATTCTAAGCGGTAATGCTTCCTTAGAGTACCTATAATTGATTTATGTCTCTCGATTTTTATAAGTTCGAACGTTCGGTATCAGACTAGAGGTTAAGCAGTATCAGATTATCAGCTTCCGGCCTTCGGTGACCCTCATCCCTTCTACCCATCCGATACTTTTTTTTTAATTTTTTCGAGATTGGCTCAAGCGATTTTGTTCTTTTTCATACCCATTACAGGAAAATTCTCTATTTTATTTTGAGTTACAAGATCAAAATAGAGTACCGGATAAAATTGTACCAATGTTTCACAATTTTCTATAAAGCACTTAATATCTCAAGATCTAATTTATATTTTAGATGAAACTTTTTTTCTTGGAGAGCTCTATTATAAAGCTACAAATTGTGCCTTATTCGGATTTTTTAGGAAAAGGACTAATATTTTTGTAGAGCCTTTTAAAAAAGGATGCATTAGCACAATTTTGTCACTTGTGATCAAACACTACTTTTTGTTCTAAAATTTTATTTTGTGAACTATTTATACGTAAATAAGAATTTAATATAATGACTTCCGGCTGTTATTAATCATTTTACGTGACCACTTCTGATTTTTTTTACTTACTAAGTAATGGTAGATTTGAGTAAAATACGCTCTCATATGAAAAGTGTATCAATAACGGATTTTGGTCCAACAAAATGGCTGCAAACATGACGTAGGCCATATCACAGAGATCAGACTACGTATTTAGGTGTGATCCAGTAGTAGGAATATCAAATCCGGACTCCAATCGCAGTTTATTACCATTTATTGTTGTATTTGGGCGAAAAATTCGCTTTCGGCGGGTTCTAAGCTATTGCCTAGCCTTTAAAACTAATCAAAACCTATATCTTAAGCAACATTAAGTTCAGATGATACACTCTTTCATATGAGAACGTATTTTTCTCAAATCTACCATTACTTAAGTTGTATGGGAAAAAATTCGGAAGTGGTTATGTAAAATGCAAGAAGAACAGCCAGAAGTCATTATATTGAATTCCTATTTACGTAGATAGTTCATAAAATAAAATTTTAGAACAAAAAGTAGCGCTTGGTTACACGTGACAAAATTGTACCAATGCATCCTTTTCTAAAAGACTCTACAAAAATGTTAGTCCTTTCCAAAAAAATCCTAATAAGGCACAATTTGTAGCTTTATAATAGAGCTCTCTAAGAAAAAAAAAGTTGCAGCTAAAATGTAAATTAACTTGAGATATTTAGTGCTTTATAGAGAATTGTGAAACATTGGTACAAATTTGTCCGGCACTGTACAATTAGGCTAGAGGGCTTATTTCAAAACCGATTTGATCAAATTTGGATTTCAATGAGATGTTTGAAATTTCCAACCAAACTACATTAGTCTCAATTAGTAACGAATACGTGTGCCAATGATCTTAATTTATTCCTTTTTACAATTTTTACAAATGTTTTTTTTAAGTTATTTCAAGACCAGAGCTCAAACATGCAAAAATAATTACTTCTTAATTAATAATTAATTATTCTGATGATGTAGGAAGGCTACGAAGGTAATAAACTTACATGTACCCGGAAACTATGGGAGAGAATAATTTACTAGAAGTTTTATCTTGTGAGTTTTAGCATAACGCAAAGTTGTCACGCTTTGCCACATCCTTCATGTTTATAACAAAATTTATTGCTTTTGTATATTGAGAAAAAATATACTCACTAAAAACTTTCATTATTAAATAGAAAATCCGAATTGAAGAAAATCCATGAAGAAAATTTAATAAATTATATGTATCTAACAAAAAAACTGCTTCAACTTCTCGAGGAAATGTCTACTACGAAAAGAGAATTGTTATGTGCCAAACCAACTTTCTCCTCCCATATTGGTCATCTGAGTAAAGTTGGTATCTTCCATATCCATTAGTTTTTTCCTCTTTGCCAAAAACTTATACTTTTCATGAGCTAGAATGTGCCTGCAATTTCAACATACGAAATAATCACTGTTTATGGAATGAGAAAAAGCCTGGAACCATTCCCCCTGTACTCCAATTTTCTTTTGCATTTTCCTACGCAACGCATTTACTTAATTAATTGGCAATGATTGCGTACAAAGTCCATGCTATAAATTTCGCTACAAAATTGACATTTATTGCTCTTTTTAATATTCATTCACTTAAGATGTTCTTTCACGCTTTTCCGCAATACTGATTTCTCATCTCAAATATTTTGATATTTTTTTTAAATAGTCAATTAAACTTTAAGAATAAGGGAAGATGGAGCAAAGTCACGCATTCAAGACTTTCTAAAATTAAATTTTGGGAACAAATTAATATCTGGGAATTTTTTTTGTATATTTTTATTTATCCAATACCTAAAAAAAACTAACTAAACTTAGATAGTTTGAATATTTTTCATAAACATTTAGCAAATAAGTCTTGAAAAAGACTTCAGGTGCGTGTAGCTACCCCACCCTCCCCTAATACTTTAAAATCCCAAGTGACATTTTACGCCAGTCCACAGTGGGGCCGCTCCATACAAAAAGTGGCCAAAACCCCAGCTCTGTGGTGAAAAGGTCATATATAGCTAATTTGGGGTCCCTGATTCCAATTCTGATACCAAAAATTGAAAAATCATAGGGGAAAGGCGGGTAAACTTACATAGAACCAGTAAACACCAACAAAATATATTTTGTAAGGCATACGGTTAGAGATAGAGATTTGGGACCTTCCGGGCACCCCCCCATAAGTCTACTCTGGGATTATTAATATGCTCCTCATTTAACCCCCACCCCTCCCCCACCCACCAAAATTATGTTTTTTATGATATCTCGAAAACGTGCAGTGCGATTGTCTTCATTTTTGGATATGTTTTAGAGATTAAACAGGCGGACATCTTCTCCATATACGAACATCCCGTTGAATCATTCCTGATAACGGATTTTCAAGGTCAAAAGTTATAAAGGATCTAGAAAGCGCATTTATCAAGCGAATGGAGTCATGTTTGGGGTCGTTGGAAAGGTCTCGAAATTTCCGACAAAACTGAACCGGTTCCAATCGGTTTTAAACCGGTAATGAACCGGTTCATAACCGATAACTAATTTTTATACGAAATTCAATTACATTACTCCAAAAACTATTTTGTGGGATCTTTTGAGTGATTTATGAACCAGTTCAAATCGATTGTAATCCAGTAAAAATTGAAAACACTTTGAAGATATAAATAAAAACTCTAAGAAATACATATTTTATTTTATATGCTCGAATACTATAGTACGATGATTTTAGCCATAAGTTGAAGTCTCATGGCGTCTACACACTAGAAGCAATTTTCGTCAAAAAGTGCATTTTTTAATTTTGACGTTAAAAAGGTGTTTATAAACAATTTATATGTGAATAAGGAATCCGGAGTAAAATATGTAAAATATGTGTGAAAGTCCCACGTTATAAGGTTTTATGTCATGGGGTTTGAAAATTACGCTATGTAAGTTCTTTGTATTTTTTGGGCATAAATAACTTCAAATTCAAATTCAAATTCAAAGCTGTAACGTATTGCCACCTCTTTTGTTCTGTTTCTTCTCCTCAAGAGTCTGCTTTTAGAATATCCATAGTACAATTAAACCATTTATCCATGTGTGGTAGTTTTCTACGTCACATGTGTGTGAAAGAGTGAATAAATACTAAAAACAAAGAAATTAATTTTTGATTTTCCTTTTCAATATATTTTTTGATTTAGGTTCTTATTAAATCTTGCACGTCTTCTGGGAGTACATTTTCTGTCTTTTTCTTCTCCATTTGGTGATAGCGATAGTGGGAGATTACAGGATCTGACCCAACAATTAAACCATTAATCAGATCCTGGTTTGCGGCCGTCCTACAATATAAAATGGTATTTTATTATGCAATAAATATAATTTTAAAAAGATGAGAATCACAGAAACATAAAAATTTTTAAAGTTAGTACTGCTTGACACAACTTTTCGATTTTTTGAAACTTAATCAATAAAAAGAAACTTGAATTTGATTTATTTATGATAAAACATTTTCAATGATACAAAAAATGGGTGTCAGGTAGTGATAAAAGCAAGTTTAAATTTTGTCGATCCGTGAAAATTTAAATGGCTCATGCTTCATTTTCTTTGTGAACGAATAATTTTTTTTCTGCGGCCCTCATTCTTCTATTTTTTTTTCTAAGTTCATTTTTTCGTTTTAAAACTTTAATAAAATATTCAGAAATTTCTAAAATTCACATTTTAATTTTTTTCAATTTCTTAAATTATAATTTACAAAGTAGAATGACATATCTTTCAGTAAAAATTAACTTATTTTAGTCAGATTACTTTAAATCTTTATTTTTTTTTAAATTTAGAAATGAGATTTTCTGCACAAAAAAATTTTCCCTCTTTTTCTCTGACTTGTCACACAAAACTGGGAATAGCAACAAAACGAAGAGTCAAAATGAGTTCAAACCTTCATAAGATGTTAGAAAGACTATTACCGAGAATATTATTGCACTTTTAAATAAATAAAAACTTTATTGTCGTTGTAAATGTAATTTTTGTGATGCTACCCTGCAGTGACTCTTAATCATTAGAGGGTCAATTTACTATTAATTGTTTAATTATTGGCGAAACGTTCTAAGATTGAAGGCTCTATGTATGCTTCATAATTTTTCGGCTACATAATGATCCTTCCTATTAATTTATCTTTTATAGTTGGATGCTAGTCTCTAAAAAATGTCTTTCTCACTACTATCAAAAGTAAATCGTAAAAAGTGAAAAGTGTGAGATTTGACTTTATAAATGAATCAGGATCGAAAATGAAATCATTGAGGATAACTACAACTGGAGAATACTACGTTGAATCTTAAATAGTATAAACTAAGGATCTCTTTGTTTAATGGAATATTACAAAAAAAATCAATTTTGAGTAACCATGTGCTTTTTATAGACCATGCGTTTTTCTTAACTATATTTTTTTATAACTTTACAACTACATTAATATTATAAAAATAAACTAACAAATATAAACATATTTTTTACTATTGGATTAAAATGATTTTATTCATATACCTCGAATATTTGCGAGTATTATTTCTTCTAATCCGGTACACTTCTTTGTTGAGAGCTTCCTGCGGTTCTTCAGACAAATGCCCGATAGGAAATTGGCTCTTCGCAATGACCTGGTGTCCATGAAACAGGACTTTGTGAAGAGTAGGAGGCATTTTATACCATCCATACTCTTTCACATATATTTCTGCGGTTTTCATGGCATATCTTTCGAATTTTCCTGGGTCCAGAAATTTCACACTGGATATTGCCAAGAGCAAATTCCGCAATCGTGTAATGAGCTCTTCTTTGATGCCAGTGATCTCAGAAGAAACCTGAGGATTGGTGTTTTAAACATGAATGTGAAAAATACTTCTACAGATGATTTATTTATTTAAAAAATATATTTTTTATATTATTCTCCAACAATCTACGAGATTGTCGATTTAAGATATAAGATTAATACAAGAGTTTTGAAACTACAACAGGTCTTCAATGTCAATAATTCACTTGTTTAAAAAACAGTAGACTCCCTCAAATTCTAGTATTTGGGACTGAACTGTCACCCGAATTAAAGAGAAATTTGGGCGTCAAATTGTATGAAATGCAACGTTTTTTTGTTCTTCTGCAAACTCATATTATGTTTCCGTACTCATATTCATAGTAAATTTCATGAAAACCACTTAATAATGCAAAATCACATCATAACTGAGACAAAACATGGCAAATTTAAGTGAATTTGCTTCATTCGAAAACTTGATAAATGTCGATAAGCATTTTTTAAATTTTAACTACTGCCCGAATTAAAAAGTATTCTGATTTTACAAGAGCCGAATCGGCGAGAGTTTACTGTAATGAAACAAGAAAATAGAAAGCGAGTGATAATCCTAACCGGCTTATGTGGTGAGATTCTTAACGTGAGCTAACTCGGAATGCTTACAAATTCGATTTAGAGCTGAAGATAGGGGACGCCATTCAGTGATCTTGAATCAAGTTTTCGTAAAATTTTAGAAATTTCATATTTAAACCAAAATATCAAGGATTTGGATTGAAAAAATCATTGTTTTTACACTAAAACGACAAAATTGATTTGAGTCAGTATCACAGAAATAGAAAAGCCCTGAAGCATAGAGGAAGTGTGGCACAAGAAGGGAGCGGACCAAGAGCAAGCGAATATCTGAATAGCGGATAGTGGACCAAGAGAAAAGCGACTCTACGAAGGGTGTAAGGAGCGAAATTAAACTTGCGGCAAATTTCTGAGACATGATCATGCCAAGTAACAGTGTCCTTAAAAATGACATCAAGATTACGAGTATGATTTAATACAGGAATAGGCTCGTCGGAGAGTAAAACAGGGCTGGGGGAGGGCTTAGTTTGTCTGTTTCCAATTAACAGGAAGAGGAACTTTTTGGGATTAAGAACCAATCAATTAGCAACAGCCTAGTTATTTACCAAGGACAAACTGTTATTAATAGCAGCAAAAGCTGAAGCAGGAGCTTGAGGATCACCAGAATAATAAATCTGAAGATCATCAGCATAAAGGTGATGCTGTACATGCCGGTATTTGAAACGGAAGATCATTAATGAAATCTCACAAGTATTATGCTTACTTTTTACCTGTGGATTAGCAAAGAACCGCCTAGCGGTATTTCCATCATTAGAATTGGCCGATCCTGGTCTTGGCTTATCCACATGCAGCCCCAACTGTTCAAAAAATTCCTGCTGGATGCGAAGTTTTGTTGCTTTAAACTCATCCTCATGATGTCTTTTGAAGTATTTTTTAAAGGAGAGCCTGTAGGCGACATGTAAAATGGCTTCGAATGTTCGTATCCAGCAGTGAAGTGGACTAAGGCCAAAGTTCAAATGTGAATCAATCGGGGTGAGGTTTTGGATGTCCCTGAACTTGTGGAATTGAGCCGTACTGGCCCCACACACATAGCAGTGTTTATTGGACGGAGTAGATGTTATTATGTTCAAAACTTTCACATCAGCCATTATAAACATCATCCGATGCTTAATAGTGATGTGAAAATTTTGAGCATCAAGTGAAGTTGGCTGTAAGTTTTCTATTGCCACCATCATTCGCTCATACTCTTGTTGGACCACCGTTGAATTTTCTTTGACATACTGGATGCGTATAGGTCGACACCACTTTGGGGACGCAGGCAGGGGGTTCTGCCAGATCTCTGGGCCATCACTGCACGCTGACATCTTTAACGGTACAGCAGAGGTCATGAATATTGCGGAGTCGCTTGAAGTTGGATCTAAAAACTTCTGCTTGTATTCACTCATTCTTGTTGCTCCATCGCATCCCCATTTCCAAAATAATTGGAGGTCGTGTTGGCCTAGTCCACTTATATCACTAACTTCCACAATTCTTCTGGCAGTGTGATCCAATAGCATTTGTAAGTCCAAGAGACACTCGGTCTCCGAAACACTACTGCTGCTTTGTGGAAGATAGCACAGCTTTTTAGCTTCTTGAATTTTTTTGTATGGTGGATAGATCGACTTGGCAGGTTCGTAAAAGATGTTGTAAGAGTGCCTCGTCATCTTCGCTTCTACATATCTGGCCAAGGCCTCACTTTTAGAGAGTGGCCTGGCCTCAAACCCTGACTGTTTTGTCAATTTCCCCTCTACTCGTGCACGCATATTTGCTGAGAACTGCAATTCTTCTGAACTGTAGTTTATTCTCAACTCTTGTGTTTTCCTCCTTTTGCTTCGGAGGGAGGATTCTTCAAATGGCACTGATGGCCGGCCTCCTGCAGAATTATAAATATTTATACATTTTTATTAAGTAAAGATGTTCCCTGCATTGTAGGGTTAAATTTTGGGGAGAGGGAGCGCATGAAACGGGAGAGGGTAAAAACAAAAAAAAAATACTTTTGAGATAATGTCATTTGAGGTGGAGTCACCGAAGACCGGAAGTTGATATCTCTTACCGTTTGAATTTTATATGGGTCAAAAGACTGAAAAAATCGGTTTGCTTAAATTGATAGATAAACTAATCTGTAAGAATATACGAAGAAGAATTTTAAAACCCAATTCGAAGTACTTTCTAAGATACAGAGATGGAAGCAAAGTAGTGCCGAGTAGGTTTACAAACCCTTGATCGAACATCGAAGACTTTAACCCTTTAAGGACGAGACACTTTTTACGGACCTAAAATCAACAATAAAAATGAAACTGGTGTACATAATCAATGATAAGTCTTACATCTAACCTAGGAATGTCCAATAGAGTCTGAATCGGAGTATTTTTTGCACCTACGAGCGATAAGCACAAAAATAGCCCAAAAATTTAAATCATTTATATAACAATACTAATCAATAATAATTTTCACTTTAATGAAAAATACTACGTGTGAGGCTTGTAGTTTCTTTTTCCGAAACGGTTTTGCTTAAAAAAAATTAGAAGTATAAAAAATAAATAAAATCAATTATGAATTTGAGAATTTAAAAAAAATCGTCATTTTTGAGCTTAAATATTTTTAAGACATAATGCAAAAATATAATTCGAGATAATAATATTAGGTGAGATTCTTAACAATCTCACCTACTATAATCCTAACAAAATTTCATGTCGTCCGATCGACCTCAAATTTGGCCAAAATGTGTTTCGCCACTTCCTGATTCCGAATATATATGTGACTAAGTTACGTTCCCGGCCGGCCGCTCTTTGGAGCTTAATAGCTCCTAAACTAAAAAGGATGTCGACTTGCGGTTTTCGGCAAAGGTTATATATCGGGTGAAAATTGCAACTTGGTGCATAGACCCCCCACCCCCCACCCCTCCTTCCGCCATTTTGAAGACCCCCCTTTTTTTGTTTTCTCAATAGCTCCGCCCCTATGGCATTCAGCGGACTCAAATTTTAGTATGTTATAGCTGGGCCTTAGAGCTTTCCATCAATACCAAACTTAAGGTCCCCCGACCCCCCTGACCCGAGCTATAAGGGTCCAAAAAAAATTTCTTAAAATGGCCATAACTCCGGTTCTAATTGTCAGAATTTAAAAAGTGAGGGCTTTTTGGAAAGCTCTCGTGAAATGCCACTTCCCCTTCTAACATCGCAAGTTCATAAAACCACCGCTAGGGGCGCTATTATTAAAAAGAAAATTTTTAAATCTTAAAAGTTAAATAACTCAAAAATTCCATTGTGCATCGGGCTGAAAATTTAGTATGTTGTAGCCGTTGATTATACCTATCAAACAAAAAAAAAACCTTAAGTCGATCTAAAACCCTTGACCCGAGCTATAAGGGGTCAAAGTTCGAACATTGACCGGCCTCTATCTCCGGTTCTAATTAACATAGCGACCTAAATTTTACCTTTTTGGTTTCGTCTCGATGAGCACTTTCAGATGGAAGTTCAAAAAGTCACCACAGGTGGCGCTGTGATAGCGTCAAAATTCATCGAAATTCAAAGACATTTTTCTCAAAAACGGCATTGTGCAAGTTAATGAAATTTTAGTATGTTGTAGTCCAGTTTAGGACGTTTCCAAAATGGTGCGTATGTGCGCTGTGGTTTCAATAGAACCGGAGATATGAGGGGTCAAAGTTCACAAAATTCAAAAAATCATATCTCCGGTTCTATGTGACCGATTTTGATGAATGAGGGCTTAAACGAAAGATCTCACCAAATGCTACAACTTTCTAGAATATTTGAACTTCGTGGGACCAACACCAGGGGCGCCACAGTCGAAAAACCAATTTCAATATCACATAACCTCAATTATCTCGACTGTCGCTGAACCGATTTTGATGATTACTTCGACATAATTGTAGAGCACACTTGTCTCTACATTTCGTCCATACCTCATTTTCCGCTCAGACTACGCTATCACTCCGATTTTGCCGTTTAAGTGTGAAAAAATTGATTTTTCCCATAATAACGCTTTGAAATTGAAATCACTCAGATGCCAATTTGACTGCCTCTACTCCACCGAGACACTTAAAATAGGGGTTTAAATGGAAAGTCCCACAAAATACAACAATTCTTTGATATAGTTGAAGTTCAACAAATGACTACTTGGGGCACTCTGGATGAAAAAACGAGTTAAGAAACAAAAAATCTCGCTTATCTTGGCTTCTGAGTAATCGATGAGTTCAAGTTCTACGGCAAAATTATAGAGAACATTCTGGTCTACATTTCACCCATATAACACTTTTCTGTCAGTTCATCCAAATCCTTGATATTTTGGTTTAAATACAAAATTTGTATAATTTCACGAATTTGATTCAAGATAACTGAATGGCGTCTCAATACTTCAGCATCAAATCGAATTTGCATGCACTCCGAGTTAGCTCACGTTAAGAATCTCACCTACATAAGCCGGTTAGGATTATCTGTCCCTTTTCTTTTAGATAGGGTCATTAAAGACCTGAAATCGATTTCCCTTTAGGTTTAGGCTTCAAAATGGTGACAAGTTGAAATATAGGAGAGATAGTAACAAAATTTATCAAATTTAAAATTAAAAAACAACTCGATACTTTCCAAAATAGGAGAGACGCAGGCTTTAAATTTTTACCAATAACCTTCTTAATCTTACGATTTATAACACAGAGAAAAATTTTGAGTTAGAAAAAATTAAGAAACGTGGTTTTGAATCAAGAGTACAAGAATTTCAAACTATTTTCCCCTATAATTGAGATATTTTGCGCTTGAATTTCTCTAAAAGAGTATGATAGTTTAAAAAATAGAATAAATTGTGCTTAATAATAGGAGAACAGTGGGTTTGAATTTAGCGAATCGCAGTTTTGAACACTGCTAGAGCATACAGAAGTTTTAAAGTTAGAAGGTCATTGTTTTGATTTTAGAGTATAGAGAGGATTCGAGTTAAGACTACTGTGGTTTTGATTTTAGCGAAATCATGGTTTCAAAATAAGAGTATAGTAGTTTTGAATTCTATTAGACTATTATGGTCTTGATTTTAGAGTATCATGGCTTTGATTTTAGAGTATCATGGCTTTGATTTTAGTGTATTGTGGTTTTGATTTTAGAAACTTATGGTTTTGATTTTAGAGTATTGTGGTTTTAATTTTAGAAACTTATGGGTTTGATTTTAGAGTATTGTGGTTTTGATTTTAGAAACTTATGGTTTTGATTTTAGAGTATCATGGTTTTGATTTTAGAAACTCATGGGTTTGATTTTAGAAACTTATGGGTTTGATTTTAGAAACTTATGGTTTTGATTTTAGAAACTTATGTGTTTGATTTTAGAGTATTGTGGTTTTGATTTTAGAGTATCATGGTTTTGATTTTAGAAACTTATGGTTTTGATTTTAGAGTATTGTGGTTTTAATTTTAGAGTATTGTGGTTTTGATTTTAGAAACTTATGGTTTTGATTTTAGAGTATCATGGTTTTGATTTTAGAAACTTATGGGTTTGATTTTAGAAACTTATGGTTTTGATTTTAGAGTATCATGGTCTTGATTTTAGAAACTTATGGGTTTGATTTTAGAGTATCATGGTTTTGATTTTAGAAACTTATGTGTTTGATTTTAGAGTATTGTGGTTTTGATTTTAGAGTATCATGGTTTTGATTTTAGAAACTTATGGTTTTGATTTTAGAGTATTGTGGTTTTAATTTTAGAGTATTGTGGTTTTGATTTTAGAAACTTATGGTTTTGATTTTAGAGTATCATGGTTTTGATTTTAGAAACTTATGGGTTTGATTTTAGAAACTTATGGTTTTGATTTTAGAGTATCATGGTCTTGATTTTAGAAACTTATGGGTTTGATTTTAGAAACTTATGGGTTTGATTTTAGAAACTTATGGGTTTGATTTTAGAAACTTATGGGTTTGATTTTAGAAACTTATGGTTTTGATTTTAGAGTATCATGGTTTTGATTTTAGAAACTTATGGTTTTGATTTTAGAGTATTGTGGTTTTAATTTTAGAGTATTGTGGTTTTGATTTTAGAAACTTATGGTTTTGATTTTAGAGTATCATGGTTTTGATTTTAGAAACATATGGGTTTGATTTTAGAAACTCATGGTTTTGATTTTAGAGTATTGTGGTTTTAATTTTACAGTATTGTGGTTTTGATTTTAGAGTATTGTGGTTTTGATTTTAGAGTATCATGGTTTTGATTTTAGAAACTTATGGGTTTGATTTTAGAAACATATGGTTTTGATTTTAGAGTATCATGGTTTTGATTTTAGAAACTCATGGGTTTGATTTTAGAAACTTATGGGTTTTATTTTAGAGTATTGTGGTTTTGATTTTAGAGTATCATGGTTTTGATTTTAGAAACTTATGTGTTTGATTTTAGAGTATTGTGGTTTTGATTTTAGAGTATCATGGTTTTGATTTTAGAAACTTATGGTTTTGATTTTAGAGTATTGTGGTTTTAATTTTAGAGTATTGTGGTTTTGATTTTAGAAACTTATGGTTTTGATTTTAGAGTATCATGGTTTTGATTTTAGAAACTTATGGGTTTGATTTTAGAAACTTATGGTTTTGATTTTAGAGTATCATGGTCTTGATTTTAGAAACTTATGGGTTTGATTTTAGAGTATCATGGTTTTGATTTTAGAAACTTATGTGTTTGATTTTAGAGTATTGTGGTTTTGATTTTAGAGTATCATGGTTTTGATTTTAGAAACTTATGGTTTTGATTTTAGAGTATTGTGGTTTTAATTTTAGAGTATTGTGGTTTTGATTTTAGAAACTTATGGTTTTGATTTTAGAGTATCATGGTTTTGATTTTAGAAACTTATGGGTTTGATTTTAGAAACTTATGGTTTTGATTTTAGAGTATCATGGTCTTGATTTTAGAAACTTATGGGTTTGATTTTAGAAACTTATGGGTTTGATTTTAGAAACTTATGGGTTTGATTTTAGAAACTTATGGGTTTGATTTTAGAAACTTATGGTTTTGATTTTAGAGTATCATGGTTTTGATTTTAGAAACTTATGGTTTTGATTTTAGAGTATTGTGGTTTTAATTTTAGAGTATTGTGGTTTTGATTTTAGAAACTTATGGTTTTGATTTTAGAGTATCATGGTTTTGATTTTAGAAACTTATGGGTTTGATTTTAGAAACTCATGGTTTTGATTTTAGAGTATTGTGGTTTTAATTTTACAGTATTGTGGTTTTGATTTTAGAGTATTGTGGTTTTGATTTTAGAGTATCATGGTTTTGATTTTAGAAACTTATGGGTTTGATTTTAGAAACATATGGTTTTGATTTTAGAGTATCATGGTTTTGATTTTAGAAACTCATGGGTTTGATTTTAGAAACTTATGGGTTTTATTTTAGAGTATTGTGGTTTTGATTTTAGAGTATCATGGTTTTGATTTTAGAAACTTATGTGTTTGATTTTAGAGTATTGTGGTTTTGATTTTAGAGTATCATGGTTTTGATTTTAGAGTATTGTGGTTTTAATTTTAGAGTATTGTGGTTTTGATTTTAGAAACTTATGGTTTTGATTTTAGAGTATTGAGGATTTGATTTTAGAGTTTCATGGTTTTGACTTTAAACTCTAAAATCAAAATCATGATACTCTAAAATCAAACACATAAGTTTCTAAAATCAAAACCATGATACTCTAAAATCAAAACCATAAGTTTCTAAAATCAAAACCACAATACTCTAAAATCAAACACATAAGTTTCTAAAATCAAAACCGCGATACTCTAAAATCAAAACCATAAGTTTCTAAAATCAAAACCATAAGTTCCTAAAATCAAAACCACAATACTCTAAAATCAAAACCATAAGTTTCTAAAATCACACCCATAAGTTTCTAAAATCAAAACAACGATACTCTAAAATCAAAACCACAATACTCTAAAATCAAAACCACGATACTCTAAAATCAAAACCACAATACTCTAAAATCAAAACCACAATACTCTAAAATCAAAACCACGATACTCTAAAATCAAAACCATAAGTTTCTAAAATCAAAACCATAAGTTTCTAAAATCAAAACCACAATATTCTAAAATCAAAACCACGATACTCTAAAATCAAAACCATAAGTTTCTAAAATCAAAACCATAAGTTTCTAAAATCAAAACCACAATACTCTAAAATCAAAACCACTATACTCTAAAATCAAAACCACAATACTCTAAAATCAAAACCATAAGTTTCTAAAATCAAACCCATAAGTTTCTAAAATCAAAACCACGATACTCTAAAATCAAAACCACAATACTCTAAAATCAAAACCATAAGTTTCTAAAATCAAACCCATAAGTTTCTAAAATCAAAACCACGATGCTCTAAAATCAAAACCGCAATACTCTAAAATCAAACCCATAAGTTTCTAAAATCAAAACCACGATACTCTAAAATCAAAACCACAATACTCTAAAATCAAAACCATAAGTTTCTAAAATCAAAATCATAAATTCCTAAAATCAAAACCACAATACTCTAAAATCAAAACGACGATACTCTAAAATCAAAACCACAATACTCTTGAATCAAAACCATAAGTTTCTAAAATCAAAACCACGATACTTTAAAATCAAAACCGCAATACTCTAAAATCAAACCCATAAGTTTCTAAAATCAAAACCACAATATTCTAAAATCAAAACCACGATACTCTAAAATCAAAACCACAATACTCTAAAATCAAAACCACAATACTCTAAAATCAAAACCACGATACTCTAAAATCAAAACCACAATACTCTAAAATCAAACCCATAAGTTTCTAAAATCAAAACCACAATATTCTAAAATCAAAACCACGATACTCTAAAATCAAAACCACAATACTCTAAAATCAAAACCACAATACTCTAAAATCAAAACCACGATACTCTAAAATCAAAACCACAATACTCTAAAATCAAACCCATAAGTTTCTAAAATCAAAACCACAATATTCTAAAATCAAAACCACAATATTCTAAAATCAAAACCACAATACTCTAAAATCAAAACCACGATACTCTAAAATCAAAACCACAATACTCTAAAATCAAAACCACAATACTCTAAAATCAAAACCATAAGTTTCTAAAATCAAACCCATAAGTTTCTAAAATCAAAACCACGATACTCTAAAATCAAAACCACAATACTCTAAAATCAAACCCATAAGTTTCTAAAATCAAAACCACGATACTCTAAAATCAAAACCACAATACTCTAAAATCAAAACCATAAGTTTCTAAAATCAAACCCATAAGTTTCTAAAATCAAAACCACGATGCTCTAAAATCAAAACCGCAATACTCTAAAATCAAACCCATAAGTTTCTAAAATCAAAACCACGATACTCTAAAATCAAAACCGCAACACTCTAAAATCAAACCCATAAGTTTCTAAAATCAAAACCACGATACTCTAAAATCAAAACCACAATACTCTAAAATCAAAACCATAAGTTTCTAAAATCAAAACCATAAATTCCTAAAATCAAAACCACAATACTCTAAAATCAAAACGACGATACTCTAAAATCAAAACCACAATACTCTTGAATCAAAACCATAAGTTTCTAAAATCAAAACCACGATACTTTAAAATCAAAACCGCAATACTCTAAAATCAAACCCATAAGTTTCTAAAATCAAAACCACAATATTCTAAAATCAAAACCACGATACTCTAAAATCAAAACCACAATACTCTAAAATCAAAACCACAATACTCTAAAATGAAAACCACGATACTCTAAAATCAAAACCACAATACTCTAAAATCAAACCCATAAGTTTCTAAAATCAAAACCACAATATTCTAAAATCAAAACCACGATACTCTAAAATCAAAACCACAATACTCTAAAATCAAAACCACAATACTCTAAAATCAAAACCACGATACTCTAAAATCAAAACCACAATACTCTAAAATCAAACCCATAAGTTTCTAAAATCAAAACCACAATATTCTAAAATCAAAACCACAATATTCTAAAATCAAAACCACAATACTCTAAAAGCAAAACCACGATACTCTAAAATCAAAACCACAATACTCTAAAATCAAAACCACAATACTCTAAAATCAAAACCATAAGTTTCTAAAATCAAACCCATAAGTTTCTAAAATCAAAACCACGATACTCTAAAATCAAAACCACAATACTCTAAAATCAAACCCATAAGTTTCTAAAATCAAAACCACGATACTCTAAAATCAAAACCACAATACTCTAAAATCAAAACCATAAGTTTCTAAAATCAAACCCATAAGTTTCTAAAATCAAAACCACGATGCTCTAAAATCAAAACCGCAATACTCTAAAATCAAACCCATAAGTTTCTAAAATCAAAACCACGATACTCTAAAATCAAAACCGCAACACTCTAAAATCAAACCCATAAGTTCCTAAAATCAAAACCACGATACTCTAAAATCAAAACCACAATACTCTAAAATCAAAACCATAAGTTTCTAAAATCAAAACCATAAATTCCTAAAATCAAAACCACAATACTCTAAAATCAAAACGACGATACTCTAAAATCAAAACCACAATACTCTTGAATCAAAACCATAAGTTTCTAAAATCAAAACCACGATACTCTAAAATCAAAACCGCAATACTCTAAAATCAAACCCATAAGTTTCTAAAATCAAAACCACAATATTCTAAAATCAAAACCACGATACTCTAAAATCAAAACCACAATACTCTAAAATCAAAACCACAATACTCTAAAATCAAAACCACGATACTCTAAAATCAAAACCACAATACTCTAAAATCAAACCCATAAGTTTCTAAAATCAAAACCACAATATTCTAAAATCAAAACCACGATACTCTAAAATCAAAACCACAATACTCTAAAATCAAAACCATAAGTTTCTAAAATCAAAACCACAATACTCTAAAATCAAAACCATAATGCTCTAAAATCAAAACCGCAATACTCTAAAATCAAACCCATAAGTTTCTAAAATCAAAACCACGATACTCTAAAATTAAAACCGCAATACTCTAAAATCAAACCCATAAGTTTCTAAAATCAAAACCATGATACTCTAAAATCAAAACCACGATACTCTAAAATCAAAACCACAATACTCTAAAATCAAAACCATAAGTTTCTGAAATCAAACCCATAAGTTTCTAAAATCAAAACCACAATACTCTAAAATCAAAACCATAAGTTTCTAAAATCAAAACCACAATACTCTAAAATCAAAACCATAAGTTTCTAAAATCAAAACCACAATACTCTAAAATCAAAACCATAAGTTTCTAAAATCAAACCCATAAGTTTCTAAAATCAAAACCACAATACTCTAAAATCAAAACCATAAGTTTCTAAAATCAAAACCACAATACTCTAAAATCAAAACCACAATACTCTAAAATCAAAACCATGATACTCTAAAATCAAAACCACAATGCTCTAAAATCAAAACCACGATACTCTAAAATCAAAACCACAATGCTGTAGAATCATCACCACAATAGTCTAAAATCAAATCCCCAATACTCTAAAAGAATTCAAAACCACAATAGACCAACATCAAAACCAAAGTACTCTAAAAGCAAGACAATAATACTCTAAAATCAAAACCATATTAGTCTTAAATATTTCAGATTAAGCAACATACTTCAGTGGAGATGAATTCCGATTGGAAAAGTTTATATAAAATATCGAAATGAGACAGACTATGAGAGGTTCTAAGCCTTGATACTCTAAAATCAAAACCATTATACTCTTAAATATTTCAGATTAAGCAACATACTTCAGTGGAGGTAAATTCCGATTGGCAAAGTTCATATAGAAAATTGAAATGAAAGATGCATATGAGAGTTTCATGGAAGTGAATACGCGCGCATCATATGCATCACGTGGAAAAAGGTAAAGAATGAAATATATAACATTCACAAAAAAAACCTCAAATTGCCTTGATTCAAAACCTCAGAATACTCTACTTTCAGAACCAGCAAAACTCGACAATCAACACAGCAAACACTCCAAAATCAAAACCATGGTACTCTAAAATCAAAACCATGGTACTCTAAAATCAAAACCATGGTACTCTAAAATCAAAACCATGATACTCTAAAATCAAAACCATAAGTTTCTAAAATCAAACCCATAAGTTTCTAAAATGAAAACCATGATACTCTAAAATCAAAACCATAAGTTTCTAAAATCAAACCCATAAGTTTCTAAAATCAAAACCACAATACTCTAAAATCAAAACCATAAGTTTCTAAAATCAAACCCATAAGTTTCTAAAATTAAAACCACAATACTCTAAAATCAAAACCATAAGTTTCTAAAATCAAAACCACAATACTCTAAAATCAAAACCACAATACTCTAAAATTAAAACCACAATACTCTAAAATCAAAACCATAAGTTTCTAAAATCAAACCCATAAGTTTCTAAAATCAAACCCATAAGTTTCTAAAATCAAACCCATAAGTTTCTAAAATCAAAACTACAATACTCTAAAATCAAACCCATAAGTTTCTAAAATCAAACCCATAAGTTTCTAAAATCAAAACCATGATACTCTAAAATCAAACCCATAAGTTTCTAAAATCAAACCCATAAGTTTCTAAAATCAAAACCACAATACTCTAAAGTCAAAACCACAATACTATAAAATCAAAACCATGATACTCTAAAATCAAAACCATTTTTGCTACAAATTCAAAACTATTTTTCTCTAAATTTAAGAGTAAAAGAGTCTAGATTCAAAGATACTGAATTTCAAAACCATCGTACTCTAAAATTTAAGAAAATGCTCTTATAGAAATTTTTTCTTAATTTAAGCAACATTTAAGCAAAAAATTGCTTGGAGCAAAATCGAAGCCTTATTTAGAGTATTTTTTTCTTGAATCTAGAGGGTAATTTTTCTCTGTGAAGTTATTCAAGTAAGGAATATAGGAAAAAATTGAAATCTTCAGTCTTATTATTGGAATGTATTCCATATAGAAAAACTCAATATTGATATACTTAACTAAAGCCTATTTCTTGTTGGAAAAAATGTCCTTCGACAAAGTTTTAGAGGAGTAAATGTCCTATTAGAATATGTCAGTTTGGTTTTTTTCATTTGTGAGAGCAGTATATTACAAATTATCCAATATCTGACAAAATTTTTTCAAGAAGTTTTCAAAAATTTCTACAAAATTTACTTTTTAGAAAATGGCTTAAAAACCATATTTTTTCAAAATATAGAAAAATAGTTTTCAGAAAAATATTCAGAAATATTTGGAATAATCTTATAAGAATATTCTTATTATAAATCGAATAAGTTTTCTGTGTGCTCAAGCATTTTGACAAATTTTACCTTAGACTCCCCTAAACTGCTCTGTCTTTAAATTTAGGCAATACAATTTCAAGACGATTGGACACTTCTTTTCTCTGTCTAATATTCTTTTTCGAAAATTTATTTGGTGCATATCAGTTTAATATCGATTTAAATTTGTCTATATATTATTATAACAACAGCCTAAAATTGAAAATCTATCAATTAGAAAGTATTTTTTAAGAAATATTAGCCTTAAATATAAATGAAGCCAGAATAGTTAAGGGTTGAAAAAAATCGGATAACAAAAACTGCTTTCTCGTCGAGTTCGAGCAATTAAAATTGTAGCATTTTGAGTCAGGTCAGGAAACTACAAAATAATTTTATAAAGTACTATATGCAATAATTTTTTTTACCTTTGTCAACGACATTACTGTCAATCTCCTCTGAAGAACAGAACTTTATAGTTGATTGCAACCAAACGGCGTTGTCCCTCTTAAAAATTTCCGGGTGCCTGTGAGCGGCAGCCCACCTCCTCTCAAATTGCTTCCACAAACGTCCCACTAGCTTCTTATTATCATCCTTTAATTCTCCATTTAACATGGTGCTCACAAATTTTTCAATTTCATACTTCTTGTTCTTGAATGGGATGCTCGCGACAGCCTCAAAAATATCCTCAATCTTCAATTCAAAGTCTATTTTTTCACAGTGAAAGGAAATTTGTTAAGAGAAGGCTATAAAAGGATAAACATTACCTTTACCTTTTGTCTCCATATTCATTGAAAACACTTCAAAGAATCACATAAAACAAACCACTTTATCAACTGTTGAAGAATACACCTCAAGAAACAAAAAAATGACTTAAGAGCATTAAATAATTTTCTAAACCTATTGCGATTTAGTAGCAATTTTTAGATTATTAGTTGAAAATTTGAAATAGATAGTAAATAGTGAGAATTTATTACGAGAGTCGTCAATCAGAGCAAATGACACTCAAATCATCCAATTTCTTCTCAGGAAAAAATTCCTGTTCTACCCAGAATCGAACTGGAGATCTCTCGTTAACTGCAGGAATTTTTTCTAGTCTCTCCTGAGAAGAAATTGGATGATTTGAGTGTCATTTGCTCTGATTGACGACTCTCTCTAGATAGTAGATAGGTCATTTTTGCCATATGCACTGAAGAAAATAGCGAAGAAAAACTCGCGAGGTATATTAATATACCTATAATATTAGGTTAATTAATATATAATTATAAAGTAGTGTTAATCTCCAATAGTATCAATAGTAATTTTATTTACACTATAAACTTCTGTGGTGTCTCCAATAACTCCAATAATGTAATCATTTCTTTATTGTTGAACTAACATTGTATGGTTTTACAGTATTTTCGAAGATAAATGGTCTTTTTTATACCAATAACCAACGTTATATTTTTAACATAAAAAATTGTGTATGTAAAGATATAGCAATATTATGATAAAATTCGGATATTAACAATTTAATTGTTTTAGTAAAAAATAATTTTATTTCTTCAATCAATTAGAATTCTTTTTTCTATTCTTATACCATTAATAAATTAATAAATTCAATTGAAATACTAAAAATGTCTCGAAACAACTCGAAAAAGGTTATTACGGAAAAAAGTAGAGAAATAAAGAGTATCTCTTAAATTTAGCTTCCAATAAAATTTAGTTTCTTGAAGTTTCTTTCATTTTTTAAAGTGTTAATTGAGGCATTTTTATATTATTTTTTCTCATATTTTTCTGTGAAGAATTCTATAAATTTGTAAAATCATTTTATGTTGTGAACAGGAAAAAAAATTTCATTTTGAGATTTATAGTTCCACAAATATCTTTTCCTTATAAAAAAGTTCAGCTAGAATTGTAGTCTATTAAGTGTATTGAGATATAATAATAAGTTTTTAGTGATTTTTCGGAGGTTAAGGGATTTTTCCTAAGTTTTTCTAATTCGAAAGTGAATCGTATTATGACATACCTACACGAAAAAAAGGAAAAATTGTAACAGAAGAAGAATACCAACGCATAGGCTCATAGATTTCTTGAAAAAACAAAGAAACTTTAGCTATCTTACTTGGAAATTCATAAAGAACTCTTTAGTAATAATTAAATTAAATTAAATTGAGTAATAATTAAATATGATATTCTGCTCATCAGATTTAATTTTATATTTCTTATTTGTAGAACTCCATAAAATTTTGAACTAAAATAAAATGAAAATTCAAATAAAATAAATATAAAAAATGTTCGATTTTCATTAATCCTTAATAGTATTTACATTTACAGGTTAATTAAATGAATTATTCTAGTAGTGTAGCTTTATTACAAACATCAAATAATATATTAATTCTCTCGTGAATTTCCCATTTTAATAGATTTTTTTGGACTCAAATAGTTTCAACGAATTCATTCGTGTCCATAGCTATATCCATATATATATGTATATATGTATATATGTATATATATATATATATGTATATATATATGTATGTATATATAAATTAGATGTGTTTTTACAAAAGAAGGCAAATCTGTAAAATGCATAAAAAAATAAGACTACTGATTTACGTGAAAAAAGTGTTCTTTAGGTGTGCATGGTCTCAGAAAATTGCTTGGGAAGGTCCTTATCGCAAAAAATCGCAAAATGAGCTTAGTATCTCCTTAAAGTAGATTAAATTTAGAGACAAACTATGCTATTCAGAATACCGGCATTCTGCGGCTTCATAAGTAGAACCTTTGATGAATCCCGAGAATTACGTTTTTTTTGGCTAATGTTAAGACTAAATTAAAGAATGTCCTAGAGGAGGACTACGAGGATAATTTAAATTATGACTATTGCATTTGGGAGTCTTTCTTCTATATAAAAAGACATGCTAAATGGCATAAGTCCTATAGGAAGATACAATTATCTGTATCATTTTCCGTGTATGCATACATCTCCAGGGAGCCAAAAATGACGAAAAAATTCATGAAAGTGGTGACTTTAAGAATCTCTATAGGCCACAATTTCCAACCGATCTTAGTGAAAATTTGGGAAAATGATCTTCAATTAGTGCCAAATCAAATAAAAATACTTTTGGACCGATTAAAAATATCGAAAAAAAATAGGTTTTGGCCGTCACGGCCCCACTGTGCAGTCTTAAATTCGAAGCCTCATAACAACACTTCCTATTTAATATTACGCCAAAAATGATGACACCAGTGTTTAAAGAATTTAATTAAATTTCTTAAAAAAAAAAAGACTAAAACGATAACTTTTCGAACGAACATGCCCATACCATCTAGGTTGTGATCACTAAACCCGAAGAAATAACTCCACGACACTTAATGATCATTCTTCACTCGATCTCGACGAGTGATTCCCTCAACCACCCGGAGGTACCTCATCTCGGCATCTTGTATTCACGATCTTAGATTTTCGGTCAGTACCCAAATCTCATGACCATAGGTGACAATAAACACAGCTTTGAAGACCGATAATTTAGCAGAACCATTAAGCTGGGCCTTCTTCACCACACTTCTACCAAGCTGCCTCATTACTGCAGAAGCCTTACCGACCCGCGACGAGAGTTCGGTGTCCATCCCATCATTCCTCGTGAATAATACCCCGAAGATACTTGAAATTTATATGATTTAAAAAAAAACAACCCAAAAACACGAAAATGGACATAGAATACCAAATTGGCGAAATTGGCATTATGGGAAGGCGGGGCTACTTTGAGCTGTGGGGCTACAATGATATTTGATTTTTTCACATATTTCTATTAAAAACTGTGCCTTACTATATAATTGAATTTAGATCCACAATTGTTTTACCTATCAATATTACATTGTGTTTACGTCCAGTTTTGTTTAAAAACATAAGGAAAAAGTAGTAAATCAATGTAGGCCCACAGCTCAAAGTGCCCCTACCTTCCCCTAATTGAAGAGTAGTAAAGTGTTTGGCACTCTAAAAACTTTGGTGTCCTTTCTGTACCATTTAAACTTTGAATTCCGAACACCTTTCCTATAATAAGAAAAGATATTTTTAATGAAAAAAGTCATATTACTTTCAACTTCTTAGATATTTTGAATTGATTTAAATTTTTTGACGAAACTGCTAAAAAGTACATGGGAGATGTTTTTAATACATAGATTTTTTGATACTCCAAAAGTTCCACCCCCCTGGGACAACATTTTTCAACATATCTTCATGTTCCAGATAATTTCTGACTGAGAGATAATATCACGCTGTTTATCTATGCATCTGATCTGTCCCGTCTGTTTATCTGTCCGTCACCAGAGCCACAAGCCAAACGGTTAGAAATAGGGATTCACGGCCTTCGGGTGACCCCCGATAAATTGACCCAACGAGAATTATTGTGACCTGCATTTTTCCAGTTTTTTGGCGTAGATTGAATATACGTAATTTTATAAATTTATAAAATTACACGAGAATAAACGAACGTTATTCTTCATAAGAGCAAAGCGACACTTAAATCTGCCGATTCTTCGCTAAAATCGTGCCGATCTGCCGATCTCTGTTAACCCATTCAATCAATGTACTTGAAATACTTAAGATAAAATCCTCTCGTTCAGTAATAACCTTCCCGATTTTAGAGCTCTCTCCAGTTGAGGTTTTTTCTTTACCGATTCGAAGGTATATCAGAGAGAACTTACCTAAAAACCCGTTGGAAGTTCGAACGTTTAAACCGGCGAGTAACACCAAAGTGAGCAAGTTCATGAAATGGACAAATTATCTTAATAAAATTGCGATTAAAACGTTCTACCATCCTGAAATTTCACAAAACTAGACACAAATTCACTTTTTGCAGGAAAGGTTTGCACACTGTTGTTGACATTGTTGACGTTTGAAGTGTCAAGAATATCGAAATTCGAAATGGTAGAACAATCAGCGCTAAAGCGGCGAGTATATGAACTTTAGGTTACCGGTAGATTTTCGAATAAGTTTGGCTTGGCTTTGGAGTGTCTTTGTATCTTCGAAAGGTTATTACTGCACGGAGCCAATGTTCATATTTTTCCATAATATTCTTACTGATTAATAGATAATTTTTTTTGAAAAGAAAAAAATATTTATTTATTATGAGGGCGCGGGGAGCCGTGGTCAAACACACATCTTAGCGGTCACTGAATTTAAATTCTGTACACTAATTCATTATAAACATTATTGATATAGATAGAGTAACTATCCAAGAAAACAAATTTGCAATAATTTCAAATCAGGAAAGAGGATGGAGATCAATTTTAACAAATTCGACGGGATGTCGTATTTTCCGTCCGCCATTTTGAGCAAAAATTTTGCATGACTTTCCGCGAAGCGAAAAAAGAATAACAAAATGTATTTCTGTCTCTGTCGGGCTATTTTTTCCGAGTAATTGAAGGACTAAATTAACTAAAAATCCATTCCCGACAGCTAATTCGAATATCAATTGCCCATAAATAAATCATCTAAAATCACTCAATTTGCGTATGATGTATAATACCATGGTAAGGAATGGGTTAATGAACATAACATATTCTACATGCAAATCTGTTAATTTCTGGCCAAATTGTGCCGATCTGTAGATTTATTAGCAAAATAATTCCAATTGTTCGTTTTTTACCTCCAAATCGGCACAATTTTTTCGATCACCGCTCACGGTGCACTCTGAAAGCTACTTATGCACCCTTTGGTTGGAAAACAAGATTTTATTTAAATTTTACAGAAATATAATATATTGATTTGGCTAAAATGTTGAAAGAAGAGGGTTTGTCGAATATTGGCTTTTTGTTAACAAACTCTGTGAAAATCCACTTTGTCAATTCTTTTCCAATTTTCTGAAAAATAACACAAAAACTTCAAGGGAATATGAGAATCTTTATTAGAAAATGGATTTATGAATCATAGAACTGCTGGTCTTGCAAAATGAAAACAATTGAAAATTTGCTTTGTTGAAAACATCTGTACTGGCGCTTTGTACCAATTTGGTATTATATGTATTTTTTGTTTAAGGTTTTAAAATACTGAACATTAAATGAATTAAGTAGAAAAATATATAAAACATATATTAAATTTAAAATCTATTTACAATCTTGTTGCGTTAAATCCTCTAATTTGGGAAGAAAATTTGGGAGATTAATATAGAATTTTGATATGTAGACACAAATAATACCAAAATTCCAGAGCGTAAAAGGACTTAAAATTAACAATAAAAAGCAATTTGTGAGGGAAGTGTTGAATTGAATTTTTATTAGTTAAACTCTATGTGTGACTGAAAATGCCATAAAATTTACCAAGTGCCTTGAGGATAAAATGGTTTTCCTTTCAAAAGAGACTTTCCTGGAAAGATTATCAAGCGGATTGTACGAAGAAAAAAAGGCAAGAGATATCCTCCAGGACATTTAAACTCTAAGAATAGTTGAGAAGAATATTAGAGACAATTTCTTTTATCATCTCCGAGGCTCAAAGTGATAAAAGAGCGTGTGTGAAAGAAGATGAATCAGCAACATTTCGCATCAAAATGAACACTTAGAGTATACGAGGAGCAATTTTGGTGAAGATTGAAAATTTTTCTCATAGATATTTTCAACACCCTTAGGAATGTAAAATGGCATTGGGACGTATAGCATTAGCTGTAAAAATGAACAAATAGTTCTATATATCAAACGAGTATTAACTATATCCGAAAGGAGCATATTGAAGACTTTTTTTTCAGTATGACACAGAAATATCTCCTTCTGAAGAACAACGGCAATAGCAGGAAGCACAATCAAAGTTGGAATTGTTTGAAAAATCCTCCAAGAAATATCAATCTTTTCTTATTAACTTGAACTGAACTATGAAGTCATTCCTTTCACAAGTCAGAAAAATCACAAGACACAAGGGACCTGCAAGACATCTCATCTAACGAACAATAAAAGACGATGCCCAATGATGATGACTCGATGGTATAAAAAAAACGAATGAGGAGAGATATTTCCCATTATCAAACACATTTTTCTCTTTCTTTTATCTCTTACAACATTTTCTCCCAGCTCCCTTAATAAGAGAAATTCCTACTTTATACAGAGGGAAATGTTATTATACATGGGTACGAATGGAATGAAAAGTTTTATTCTTTTTCAGCTTCTTTTCCACAGCGGAAAACTCTTGGAAATATCACGAGAAGCTCAAGCTATTTGCATGCTTGTCCATTGAATACCGCTAACCCAGTTGCAAATTTCGAAAAAAATACGATTTTTTTTATTTATGAATTCTTTTCTTTACTTTCTTGAATATCTATATAAGTATAAGGTCTGTTATGAATACTAAAGTGCATTTCCCAGACATTCATATTTGCCAAATACGGGAGAATGGGGATATTGGAACACTTATTTATGTTTCGACTTTGAAACAGAAAGAGCTAAGAAACTGTGTTAAACTATATATGACCCAGTTTATATTCACTGATATTGACTTTATTAAAAGCACTCGAAGGAGTTTGAAAAACAAATAGATTTTCTTGGAGAAGGGAAAATATTTAATCAGTCGTTTTGTCACCAATATCCTCAAGCTGGGGTAAAGTGTCACAAAATCTTTATTATCTTTACGAATGCGGTTATTTCTATTTACAGTGCTCGTTTTGTAATCCGGATGATTAGGAGACAATATGACAGATGCCCGCTTCGTAATCCGGATGATTTTTTGAATTCGTTCAACGTCTCGAAAATATAATACAAGTTTTTTTTGTAGAATTAGAATAAAAATTTTAAAGAAGATTAAGAAGAAATAATTAGAGAATTCTCTGCTATTATACTTCATTTATTAAACAAAAACATTACAGGATAATTCATTTTCATTGGTGAAGACACATGCATACATGACCTCAAAAATATTTTAATTGTAACCGTCGATAACTCGTCCGGATTAAGCCGATCCTGATTAGAGAGCGGGCACTGTATATCTGAATGTTTGAAGAAGTACACCAAGAGTTCAGGTCAATCTGTTTGAAATAGCAGCTTAGGATCTTCGAGGGATTTCTTTTAAAGCATTAAAATCTTGACCTTTATTTTCTGTAACCCTTGCATTCTTTTGTAAAAATAGTTTTTTTTATGGATAGTTGGAAAACACACGATACGATTGCTTTCTTCTAAAATGTTTCTTTTATTAAATAGCTCTTAAAGTTTTTTCAAGGTTAAGCCTCAGAGAGCATCCTTTTCAATCCATTAGATTTATTGGAGATGTTTTGCAAATCTTCCAATTTAATCGACTATTACAGTGGCCAGCAAAACCGTTTCAATAACCATTTGAAGTTGTTTATTAACTAAAATTTTTAATTACTGGTCACAGAAAACTTCTTTATGACCCTGCATGAACTGCCCTTCTTGTTCCTTTAGAACTGAATACAAAATTGTCAGAATCATTTATAAATTATCTAATGCTTATAATAGCTCTGACTTTTGCTATTATATGGCGAAGAAATTAGACTTTAATTAAAAGACTTATTTCACTATTTACAATAACTTTATTAGACGCGATGTGACTTCAATGCGTGCGTTTATTATACTGAATTCAATATTTTAAAACCCTGACCTGAACAATATCATCCTATCTCTTTTATTTACATCATCTGTCTCAATACACTACATTCTCCCAGCAATATTTTAAATTCCCTATTTACAATTTTAAACTAATATTTACAATTTATTTTTACAAGGCTAGGAGAATCCTAACTCTACCTAAAGGTCCTGTTAATGAAACTATGACTTATACATTTGACATTCTGGTTGTTTCCTTTTTAACATTTCCTTAATTCTTTCTGATCTTCTGACATTTTCTGAATCATAAATTTTTCTTTTCTTTCTTAAAGGTTTTCCATCATAAGTAAAAGGTTCAACTACTGACTGTTTTCTGACTCTTTTCTTCGAATTAAGTTGTGACTCTTTTGACTTATAGACAATTAAATCTGTATTATACTGACTGAAATATTTCTTTAATTGATTTACGTGGACCATTTTAATCTTGCTATCTAAGCTAATCAGATATCGCAACTTAGATAGTTTTTGCTTGATAATGCATGGTAACCAACGAACAATTGACTTTTCATGATTTTTGTATAATGCTTTCTCATTTACTATAAATTCAGGACTTTGACTTTGACTGTGATTATTATTCTGTGATACCTCATTATTCTGATTTTGACTGTGATATTTATTCTTTGACAAATCAAAACTGACTTTCTTTTTAGGATTTAAGTTATCAATTTGTGTACGAGGTTTATATGAATATATTAATTCATTTGGAGACTGACTGGCGGTGGAATTTGGACTGTTTCTGTAGTGCAATAAGAATTTTTGAATTTTCTGCTCGATCGTCGAATCCTTGCTGGTAAGGAGAAATTTTCGGAATACAGTTTTTACAATCCTTACTCCGCGCTCAGCGCGACCGTTCGACGCTGGATGGTAAATAGATGAATGACTCAACCTGATACTTCTCTCCCGACAATATTTTTCGAATTCCCAACTGTTAAAAGGTGGTCCATTGTCGGTAACGATCTCATGAAATAGTCCATAAATCGCGAACTTGTCTTCAAGGACTTTGATGAGAGAACGAGCAGTTGTATTGTTCATTAACACAATATCAATGTAATTACTGAACGAATCGACAATTATTAGTAACATTTTGCCCCCGAAATAGAATAAATCGAGATGTACTCTCTCGAAAGGAACTGAGCATTCTGGCCATTTACTATTTAGCTTTTCCTTCCTAACGGTGCCTGTCTGTTGGCAAATCTCACATGACCTAACATAATCCTCGATACTTTTATCAATGGATGGCCACCAGACGTAAGATCTAGCTAATTTCTTCATGAGCACCATTCCTGAGTGATTTTCATGTAGCAATTCTAAGATTGCTAATCTCAGATTCTTAGGAATAAATAGCCGTTCCCCATAAAATATGCACTGATCTTCCAACGACAGTTGGTTTTGGACTCTTTTAAATTCTGAAGGTATCCCCCCACCCGAACCATTTGCTAAATACGACGACACTTGTTTAGCTTCCGGGTCGTTTTTCGTCTCTAATTTGACTTTCTCAAAATCAATTTGAATTGAATCATCCCACCTAATGTTATTGACCGGAATCGACTCGACTTCATGACTTTCCTGTATAGGTAGGCGCGATAGCGCATCCACATTTCCCATTTTCTTCCCTGGGCGATACACTATCTTATAATTAAACATTGACAGCTGAACAGCCCATCGCTGTAACCTTGCTGCTGCGACTGCAGGAGTATTTTTCTTTGGATTGAAAATCTCTCGAATTGCCTGATTATCGGTGACTAACGTGAAACATTTCCCATATAAATATTTCTGGAACTTTTTTACCCCAAAAATAATTGCCAATGCCTCACGATGAAGTTGAGAATAATTTTTCTCACTCGGACTCAAGCTTGCTGACGCGAATGAGACTGGACGTTCTTCCCCATTAACCATCTGGGATAAGCATGCTCCTAACCCATACGGAGATGCATCGCACGACAAAATAGTTTCCTTATTAGGATCAAATAAAGTTAACGCAAGACTATTTATCAGCAATTCTTTCGATTTTTGGAACGCTGTTTGACATTGTTCATCCCACTGATATTTTACATTCGACTTGAGTAGATTATACAATGGGTGCAATTCCGTGGATAAATTTGGTAGGAATTTCCTATAGTAATTTATAAGCCCTAAATAGGAACTCAATTTAACGACATCGGATGGTGCTGGCGCATCTACAATCGCTTTTATCTTATCTGGATTGGGACTTACATGTCCATCTTCTAAGACATGTCCAAGATATTTGACTGACTTGACCAGAAATTGACATTTTTCGAGATTTATCAAGATCTTATGATCATTGAGTTTCGATAGGACTTGGAAAAGAATCCTTTTGCATCCCTCTTGGGTACTACTCCCTATGACAATATCGTCAAGGTATGCAACACATCCGTCGATATCCTTTAAGACTTGATCAATGACCGACTGGAAAATTGCAGGCGCAGATGCCACCCCGAAAGGAAGCCTCTTATACCTGAAAAGACCACGAAGAGTGTTAATGGTAAGACACTCTCTTGATTCTTCTTCTACCTCCAATTGAAGATAGGCATTTTTTAAATCAATGACGCAGAAAAATCGACTATTGGCCAAGGAAACGAAAATATCGTCTACCAAAGGAAGAGGATAATGTTCAGTTTTGATAAATTTATTTATCGTGACCTTTGCATCCATGCAAAGTCTTACTGACTCTTTGCCTTTTGGCACCACGACAATGGGTGAAGCCCACTTACTATTCTTCACTGGTTCTAAGATGTTCTCATTGCAAAGACGCTCAAGCTCTTGCTCGACTTTTTCACGAGATCGATATGGAACACTATAAGCCTTGTGAAAAATAGGCTGGCACGGTTCAAGCAATATTTGTGCCTTAAACCCGACAATTGTTTGATTTGTATCTTGAGAGACCGTGTATGGGAATTTTTCACGAATATTTTTAATCAAAGTATCAGACTGAGTATCATTCCCTTGAGCATAAGACATTTTAGAAATATTTGGATTATTCTTACGTGGCGACAGCAATTCTCTCCAGCTTGGATTAACGACATCAAGCCATGAGCGACCCAATAAGGCAGTAAATCGCTTCCCTGTGTCTACTACAAGCACCTCAAGATGTCCATATTCCACACCGTCAATCACCACAGTTGCGATAAATGATCCTAACGGCCTAACAGTTTCTTCTGTAAAAGTAGAAAGAGATAGGGACCCTATACTGATCAAATTTTTATGATGATTCTGGAACTTATCTTGGTACTCCTGTAGACTCATGAGCGTTTCTCCGCATCCGCCATCAACCTCAAACTTCATGGTGACTCCATTGACTACTACTTGCCAGTAGAGAGGCTGTGACATTTTCCTGGGCGCTGTCCCACTTCCTACTGAGTTGCACTGAATCCTTCCAACTCGTCCGCGATCACCTGAAGAACTCCGTTGTCGACAAACCGTAGAAATGTGTCCCGTTTTGTCACAGACAAAGCATTTCCAATTTAGTGCTGGACAATTCTGTGGCTTATGATTTGGAGCTTGTCGGCCACACCGATAGCATGTGGTAGAATCACTGGACTCGTCTTTGTTGCGATGGTGCTTTCCATCACCCCTGTGACGTGAAAAACTCCTCTTGGCTGGTGATTTATTCCGGTTTGCAGCTTTTTTTGCTTTCTTCTCGGACACTTTATTCACTCCACTGGTACTGGGTTTCAGCAACAATTGCTCTCTTTCACTCATTTCCATATTGAGTGCAATCTCACAGCAAGCATCAAATGATTTGGAATCATCCGATAAGAGTTTTTGCTGAATTTTTTCATTCGATAATCCCACAATCAATTGATCCGTTAGAGCATCTTCCAATGCCAATGCTCTGAGTGAACCCTTTTGTTGATTGGTGTCTGGAATAAACCCGCCAAATTCACATGTTGCCGCCAATTCCTTGAGGGTTAAGATGTATTCCTTGATTGTTTGACCCTCTTGCTGCTTCTCTTTGAAGAACTTGAACCTCTGAGCCCTTTTATTCACTTTTTTATCGTAATGATGCTCTAAAAGAGCCATGAGTTCCTCAAATTTTTTCTCACTGGGCAGCACTGGCGCACAAAGTGTGGTGCACGTGTTGTAAATTTCTTCGCCGACGCACGCTAAAAATGTTGGTACTTTCATCTCCTCAGATACGTAGTTTGCGATGAAAAACTGCTTAATGCGATCGTGGTAGTACTTGAAGTTGGTTTCTGGAGTATATTCTGAGATACTACCCACAAAACCACCTTGCCTCGTGGCTGATGAAGATTCCATTTTGGCTTCACGTTGATCTGACTGAATCCACAATTTGTCCAAATCCAAGTCTTCTACACTCATCACACTTTATTTTCACGCGAGTACTTTTTACACTCGTCGCCAATTATAATAGCTCTGACTTTTGCTATTATATGGCGAAGAAATTAGACTTTAATTAAAAGACTTATTTCACTATTTACAATAACTTTATTAGACGCGATGTGACTTCAATGCGTGCGTTTATTATACTGAATTCAATATTTTAAAACCCTGACCTGAACAATATCATCCTATCTCTTTTATTTACATCATCTGTCTCAATACACTACAATGCTAAATACGTTATTGTTATAACGGTTATAACCATGAAACCACTCGTATAATTACGTTCCTTCAATAGATGGCTGAATGGCTCAGAAATTGTGGAAATAATATATCCCAAAGAGTTTCAATTTAATGCAATTTTCCAAAACCAAGATAAAAATAAAGTCGAACTGAATCGAGAAGTATTGCATTTTTTTGTGAACATAGGGCTTGAGTACCGTTTTAGTGCAAGTTGACGTTGCTATTAAAGGTGTCTACACATTGAGCACAATTTTCGTCAAAAATTGCTTTTTTGAAGGAAATTGGCTGCAGCGCTGTAGGCAGAAACGTCAAAATTCTGTCAAAAATGCAATTTTTGACAAAAATTGCTCCCAATGTGTAGAGGCCTTAACACTAAACCTACCGACCGTTTTTGGTAGTTTTTCGGTCAAAAGACAAACCGCGGTAGGGTAGGATAGTCAACAAATTTGTCTTGGAAAAAGAATTAAAATTCAAACATTGAAAAATATATTACATGCATATTTTAAGAAATTTATAAAGTTTGATAGTGACCAGGAGCATGACATTTCCTATGTTTCCCATATATTTCTAGCGTGCCGAAAGAACTTTTGAGTTTGTTAGCTGTTTTCTGACGTTGTAAAATGAATTAACAAAATCTACAAATACAAAATAAAAGCCAATTTAATAACGAATAGGCAACCGAAAACCCCAAATTGGCAACCTAAGTAGTTTTGGAGATATCTCGTGAAATGTATAGGAAAACAGGAGAACATTTACACCGAAACCGGTCGCATTTTTCAGAGCTAATGTCACCACCCTGATAGTGACATTATATCGTTCAAATATGTGTTAATTTGAAACCGGTCAGTTTGACCGGGTCTTGGTAGATTTAGTGTTAAAGACATCGCCCGTATTATAACAAGATTCTTAAAAACCACTCCGGTGGAAAAACACTATCCATTAGCAGGATTTGTCTCCTCCACCACGGGTGAGGAGACAAATCATCTCTAGTAGAGAGATGTCCAAGGTTCTCTCTGAACCAAGGCATCTTATCCATGGTCACAAAAGCCAAGAGCGAGGCTAAAGTCTCGCAGGACCTTTTGCCACTCTGTTAAACCATTTGACCAATATCCGGAAGAGGCTATAGACTCAATCTGTGGAAGGAAACCTTTCCACCAGATTTTGTCGAATTAAGGGAAGGCCATTCTCCTGGTGGTGACCAAGTATGGAAGACATGGAAGTCTCTCAATCGTTTGAACAGCGGCATAGCTCGCTCGAGAGACAACAAACGGCGATGAGAATTCTCCGAATGTGACATCCTATGTAACTGTAGGTTGACCCAAACCATCCCCCACTTGGGTGTTTGTCCGTTGTCCCCTGCTTCATACGGAACAGGGGATTTGATGTCGGCAAGTCCGCTTGCAATTGACATGGCCCGTTTTCTTTATCTCATTTATTTCAAAATGATAAGAAAAATATGCTGAAAATTTAAATTGCCCTTCCATTAATCTGCCCCATCCTCCTCTAGCATTATTATAACTCTATCAAAGTGTATTGCACTCGTTTTGAATATAGAATATATATGTTCGGGGTAATCATCTGAGCAAGTGCTTCTTTTACTCTTGAGAAGTTATGAAATTACAAATATGGAAATGTATACAAAATGGGAAATGGAGACGCAATTTTCCTTCTCCGGCCATCCATTTCGATGGCCGAGAACCGTTTGCTCGACGCAATTTTTTACCCCTAAAATTCAATTCACAATCGAACTTTCACACATTCCAAGTTGCACGCATTCCGAGGTCACCTGTAAAGAATCTCAGCTACCATAAGCTTATCTGGGTTTATCACTGATTTTTCGAATTTGTTTTGAAGGATTTGGAAGTAATCCAAATGATTCAAATTTCAAATGAATATTTTAATAAATTTTAAATTTTCAAAATATATGGTCTAGATCTAAATGGTTCATATCGCACCCAATTTAATGAAGATTATATTTATTAAAATGTTCTTCAGTGGAAAATATGTAAGTTAGTTGAAAATTGAAATATTATTTTAAATTCAATGTAATACTCTTTATATTAGATTTTAAAATATTTAATTGTAAATCATTTTCATTGACCTGGCTAAGAAGTTTAATTGTCATTTTAGTGTTTGACTCCCCCTACGCTCCCTTAAATAAATATTCTTTAAATTTTCTCAAGCGTTTACATATATCTGTTCTGCATAAAATTTGACAAATAGTTTGCCAATATTTTGAATTCAAAATTATTCCCAAGGCCAATAGCAACGGAGCCAATTTATGTTTTTCTGCTGAAGCCAAAAAACTGTCATTTCCCAATGGACTACCTCAATCCTTATAAAAATTCCACTGTGAGATCTTTGCTATTCTTCAGCCTTTCCTTTATTCTCCAATGTGGTTTTATAATTCCAGTGCCAAAAATTCTTTCTCAGATGTGTCTTTAACCACAAATTCTAGTTCCAAAACGTTGAAAAAGAAATATCATGTACCAACTGCATTGCATTGTAGCGTAACAAATTTACTTCCTGCGAAAAATACCGACTTGTCAGGGGGATTGACGTCCCGCATCAGAACACCAACAATGCAAATACATTTTACCATTCAAAAGCTTTTATATAAGTTTTCATCAAGTGTCATAGGTATGAAGCTCATAGTAAATTCATTTTCACAAATCTTCTACCGAATATTCTACTATAGCTATCTCTAATGTTAATGAATAATGATAGACCTGTATCAGCTTAGCGTACGTAAAATTATTATCGTAAGTTCATTTCATTTCAATTTATTGTATTAACCCTTTAACGATGAGGCACTTTTTACGGACCGAAGAAATTTGACCTATAAAGAAAATCAATGAAACGTCTTACATCTGACTTTGGAAAATCCAACAGATTCTGATTTGATGCATCTTTTAACTCTACGAGCAATGGGGACAAAAATAGCCCAAAAATTTAAATAATTTTTCTGACAATATCAATAAATAATTTTCAATCTAATGAAAAATATTATGTATGAGTATTGTAGATTTTTTTTCTAAAACGGTTTTGCTTTAAAAAAATTGGAAATATGAAAAATAATTAAAATAATTTTTCAATATGAGAATTTAAAAATTCGTCATTACATATTTACTAGGGTAAGTGTGCCAAATTTCGGCCAGCTTGCAATTTCGGCCACCTTTTTTGTTCCTCGATTTTCCATGAACTTTTATATTTTACGTACTCTAGAGATTTACAATGCAAAAGAATAACAAAAAATGTAGCTTTGACAAACAAGATGACGTGAAAAAGAATTCCCGAAGGGCAAGGAACTATGAGAATGAAGGTGGCCGAAATAGGGCATCAAAGCTATGTCTATATTTTTATTCATTTTAAACTGTATTAAGAATGATTTTAGAGTAAATAAAGACGGTAAACTCTTTACAAGGTTCCCAGCAACACTGTTTCAGAAGAAAGAATAAAAAAAATAAATTTGTATTTAAAATATTACATTTCAAACTTGAGACTTTGACGCTTGCATGCAACTATACCGAAATTTGGCACACTTACCCTATATAGCAAAAAGCTGGAGACTTGCAAAAAATATCCCAGATTCCTTCATAAGAGAAAATACTTTCAGGTAGTCAAGAAAAATTATTTTCTTTATGGGACACCGGTGTTCCAATCGTCCTTAAAGGGTTAAGAGATTTGTGTTAGTTACATTGCAGCTTAAATTGGGAAATTGAAAATTGGAAATTTAGACAAATTTGTGAATATTCGCATTACAAACTACAATTTATGCGATTGTGAGTTTACTAATTAAGAGATTAGAGTAAATCTGAATGTGGAAGTAATCCTTTACAAATAATATCCGCAAAAATCGATTTTCGTAACCATCCATCCATCAGTCCAGCCTAACCTCTTCATGGTACAATCTCTTCAGGAGTGAAGATATGAACGAAAAATGTAAAACTCTAACTGAAAATTTTAACTGTTTTCGGATTTTTAATGCTATAGTAGACTGTCGCTCAATCGGCTCTTTCTCAATCGGCTCTTTCTCAATCGGGCGAATAATTTTGTTGGCAATTTTCATGTTTAATTATGAAGCAAATTTGATCAAATTGGCTGTAGTTCCTCTTATTTTATCATGATTCTTTATAATTGAGCGTTTTTTGTGGAATTTACAATGATTTTGATGCCAAAATCTCTCGATAATTTGGATGACATTTTGCCCCATATGCCTGATTGAGAGAGTCTCCTGTGAAAAAATATTCAGCCTCTCTGGTTTCAAGACCTTTATGATAACAAACGTGCATTTTTTTGGCAAAAGTGACATGTAAACTCCCTTTTAAATGATTTTGATGATTATGTAGGTGTAAATTTTAAGTCTATTTGAATTTATTTTGACCACATATTATTTCAACGCTGTGAAAGTACATAAACCGATATGACTGCTTTTGCTCGACCCTCGACCCCGTTATGCCTTAGATACACTTACGACTTAAGCCGAGAAACAGCTTAATGTAATTGGAATCAAAATAATGGTCAGATTACATTTCCATTATTTTCCAACTAAGTCGCCTTCCGGCTTAATCCGAGAATCGGCTTAGTTAGTGAGAAACTGATGGGAATTTATAGTCAAAGTATTATTTTGATTATAATTACACTGAGAGAAAAAAGAAATCTTAAAATTATATTTTTTGACGACTTAATTTTATTCTGCAAAAAAAGAATAAATTTAATTCTAAAAGAATAAAATTTAATCTTTTCATTCATATCTCCGATTGGTTTTTAGTCGTTTTAGTCATAAATTCAAATCTTTAGCGAAGACTTGTTTTTATTCTTCACTCTCTCAGAGAGAAAGAAACAAATATAGTGTGCAGCAATGTGTCTGTGCCGTGTGAGAGAGTGAGAAAAAAATTGTGCTTCTGCGGCTTTTGCCGCAAGATGGTCGGCCATTTTGTCAGTAGACGCCAAGCTATTAACACCAAAGGTAAACAATTTTTTTCTTTATTTACTTTTTTTTAATTTTGCCTTGATTTTTTCAGAAAAATGGATAATATCTGCGAAGATGAGGATCATGTTGATAACTCTCAAGTTGGAATATCAGAGGAAATACAAGATATTGTGCGAGAATGGGGAATCAGCGAGCACGCTGTGAAGCGTCTCGCAGAATGTGGTGTCACCAGAAAGAAGCATTTAGAGCTTTTGGACACGGATGCCCTCTCGAAAATATTTAAAGATGAGCAGTTCATTGGAGATGTTATCATCTTCAAACATCATATCAAGAGGTGGAGGGAAGTGAATGGAGTAAGTACAGTATAAATGTCTTAACCCATCTTAACCTTACTTTTCCATGGGGGCGTCCGGAGCGTCGAAAAAATTATTTAGTATCTTAATTAAATGTTTAATTAATGATCAGTAAATTTATAGTGGACATCGTTGTGAAATATGTTTTTAGTTAGACTTCTTGAGTGTCCGGATTTGATTTGTGTGGCTTTTTATTAAGAATGTGAGCCTTTTTGAAGGGTTTGAGGGATTTGAGTTTCCGGATGCAAAGTTGGATGTTCTTTTTTTATTAAGAATTTTAGGCTTCAGTTGATATTATAGGAGTTTTTGGGGTCTGGAATGAAAAATTAGAGAATATCTTTTGCCATTTTCGGTGTAGTTAGATTTTTCTGTGTTTCCGGGTGCGAGTTGGGTGATATTTAATTAAGAACCTGAGACTTTAGTGAACATATTTAATGGTTTTGAATTTCCGGACGCAAGTTTTTTGCTCTTTGATTAAGTATTTTAGGCTTCAGTTGGTATTATAGAAGTTTTTGGAGTCCTGAATGAAACATTTAAGACGCTCAGAGCAGAAGTAGTCTCCTTTTTATGCATTTTCCTATTAAAACAGTCCTCTTTTGTTCTGAGTGTCTCATTTGTGAAATTTTAGTGAACATTTTTTGGTCATTGCCGGTTTAGTTAAACTTTTATGCTTCCGGATGCAAGTTGGGCAATTTTTAATCAAGAATTTAATGAATGTCCTTGAAGGGTTTGAATTTCGCGGTGCAAGATGAATCTAAAGCTTGTTAGGTTGTCTTAAGGTAGTGCATGGACTGTAATGTCACACCTTTCCCCTTTAGTAGTTCAAGGAGAAGAGGTATCAAGTATCCACTATGCCTCTTGGTTTCTTACAGTCCATGTACAGTCTAAGAATCTTACACTTCAGTATATGTTTTGTGGTTTTGAAGTATCTGATATCAGTTTTATAATAGATGATGAAAGAACAGTAACTTCCATTTTGATATTTCTGTATTAATTATAGGTTGATTCGTCACTCCCTCCAATTGAAGATGATTTTAAAGGTGATGAATTTCCCGTAAAAGGTACCACTTTGAAGGAATTGTTAGAGAGAACCGTAAGAGGACAGATCATAATGGACAATTATAAAGTCTCGAAGACTTTAACGTCCTCTCAAAAAAACGATATGGTTGCAATAATAATTGACAATCATTTGTTCCACCGACTCAAAATTACTCCGTCCGAATTTCAGCAATATACAGCAGCAATCAAGCAAATGTTTCCAACTGAAGATGAGGTAAAATATTTATAAATCTTTTTACTTTATTTGAATTTTTAAAGATAATTCTAAATGATGAAAATAGTTTTATTGAGCTAATTTTATAAAGATTAATCAAACTTGGATAAAAAGAATCGGCAGTATATGACACTTTAAAATTTGTTGATCTTAAATCCGGAACATATTCTTCTTATTATATTTTCCTTGTAACGCAAATTTCTACTGAGGGATTGAAATAATTCAAGAAATTTAAGCAATAATTTTTTAAGTTTGAACTTTATTTATTTTATCCGATAAAACGGAAGTAATAGGTTTTTTTATTTATTTAGTCCTTCCTATAACGATAGATAGTCAAATTTCATATCTCAAATGACATACAATAATACCCTATAATTGATTTTTTTTGTGATACCCTGAAATTTCCCACCGCTAATCCCAGCGAACCTATTTTTCCAACATATCTACAAATCAAACAATTGAGAAATGATGTCAAGTTGTTTATCCTTCTCTCACTGCAGACGTCATTACAGCTTAAGCCAAACCGTAAGAGATAGCGACTTGACGAAACCTCATTTTCTAAGTACAGTAGAGTCTCGCTATAGTCCATATTTGGTTCCAGATTTGACACTTGGGTCGCACTATAACCCGTCAAATAATATCTGCAGATATCTTTAAGATTTCTGTAGAGAAAATCTACACCTATACAGAATATCTGCAGATAATTCTGTAGATATTCTTACGAATTTTATTTGGGCTTGGGACAAAATTCGTCAGAATATTTCGGCAGATTTTCTGACGAATCTCTGACGTATTTCTGTAGATATTCTGCCGATTTTCTGTAGATTTTTTCTACATTCCAGACTTTCCAGACAAGATGTGTCAGAAGAGATGGAAAAATTTTTCACTGAAGTTTGCAAAATTCAATAGAGTTATTTTTTGTGATATCACGGTGTTTTTATAAAATAAAGAATTCTGCGACGCCGTGTTACAAGTAGAGAAAAGTGAAGTGAAAACTTTAAGCAGAGTATCGACCTAAATTTCGTGTTTTTGTATCATTCCATGGGCGATTTTTAAAAAATTAGTATTTTTGCTCGCATCTTTTTACTTATTTAAAATGTTTAATCGGTAATGCTTGTTAAGCAGAGCATACCATTTTCTTTATAACTCCTACAGTTTCTACATAAATCAACAATATTTTTGTGAAGTAATGGACACTATGCCGATTTTCTCGGCAGAAATTCTACCGAAAATCTGTAGATTTTCTGCAGAAATTCTGCCGAAAATCTACAGATTTTCTCTGAATACACTGGAATATACCGTTAAAATTCAAAAAACCTCAGAGTGAAATCGGCAGGTAGAATAATGATTTGACGGGAATCCATGCCATTTTTTAAAATTATCAACGACTTTTAGTATTGAAATTGCTCGACGGCTTCCACTTTCTTTGCGTTTGTGGTATTTATCCTCGCTCTCTTCATTATGGATCACAATTATCACAACTACTCAATTAAGTTTGCCAAAAATATTAAAATAATTATGACAACATTGCATGTCGCGTACTAAAAAACATAACCTAACTTAAAATCAGTGTTTTGAAATCAACAGTCGATAAATTGTGGACAATAGAGCGATGGCCTATAGCGAGACTCTACTGTAGTTCTAAGAATCATTAGCATTACTTTCAGTTTTTCCCAGACTATATTTCTTCAACTAAACTGTGCTCTTTGAAATTGCCCGAAAAGTGTCATATGATTTTTTTTCAATTTCGGATTCGTTTGGAAAGATGTCTAAAACAGAGGTGTGCAAGAACCGTTTGAAACCGAACAAACGTCAAATGAAACTCGTGCGTCAATGGTCAAAACGGTACCTGAACAAACTTATTTTGACGTTTATTCGGTTTCAAACGGTTCTTGCACACCTCTGGTCTAAAAGCTGATATTTCATAATCGACACGTATAATATCTAAATAAATTGCTATAAGTGAAACCTTGTTTTATATATTTTCAGAGAGTATATTATTGTCCACGACCAAAGAAATGTAAGGCAAATCCAAAAGGAAAGCTTTATGCTCGATACAAAAATATTTTATCCAAATACAAAGGAAATCTCAGGAATTCCGAAGAGCGAATCCCATCACCCTCATCACCCATCGTTGAATGTGATGATATTTCAGGTGAAAAATATTGTTAATCTTTAATGTAATATACTTTTATTATTATTATTTTTATTATTTCAGAAATAATTATGGAAAGCGTGCAATGGCTTCATCAAAATTCCGAGCCATGGGATGATGTTGTCTGCAAATGGAAGATCACGTCCAGTTGGAGAATTCAGGAATTCAAAAGAGATTCGGACGCATCTCTTGAATCATTTTTGAATAAATGGCCTATATGCAAGAATCCAGAGGGCTTCAATTTGGTGAGAAAATATTTGCTTACTCTGAGTTGGTTTGCATAATCATGAATAGGGTGGAGTAAGTACTTTTGTCATATATTTAAAATATAATAATTTTAAAGTATTTTTAATTAGTACATTTTAATCTAACAAGAATATAAAACTACAATAGCTGAGATTGTACAGAATCTCAGCTAAATTTACGAGGCTATTGAAAGTTACAGTGACAAAACTATTTACTTTACCCTATATTTAGCACATTTCTGTTTTAATCAGAAATATTTAGAATTTAGAATTACTCACAAATTGGCTTTTTAATACCAAACTCATTTGTTGGGTATTAGCTGAGATTCTTAATTAACCAAAATTTCATGACGTCCGATCGCGCTCAAACTTGGCCAAAATGTCTTTCGCCACTTCCTGATCACGAATATATGGGCGGCTAATTTACGTTCCCGGCCGGCCGGCCGCTCTTTGGAGCTTAGTAGCTCCTAAACTAAGAAGTTTCAAAGAAGGAAGTTCAAAAAGTCACCACAGGTGGCGCTGCAATAGAGTCAAAATTTATCAAAAATCAAACTCATTTTTCTCAAAAACGCCAATGTGCAAGTTTGGGGGAAGTGGGGCACCTTTGAAATTGGAATTTTTCTCCTATTTTTGAAGGAAATTGAACCTTATCATGATATGGTCCAGCTCCGCAAACCGACTGAGAAGCTAAATTACATTACGCTGTGGTTCTATTAAAAATAGAAGAAAAATCCCAATTTCAAAGGTACCCCAGTTTAAAAATTTCCCCACTTCCCCCTAAACAAATTTTAGAGTGTTTTAGTCTAGGCTATGAAGTTTACAAAAAGTAGCGTGGGTTCGTTGTGGTTAAAATAAAACCGGGGATATGAGGGTCAAATTTCACGAAATTTAAACCAACTTATCTCCGGTTTTATTTGACCGCTTTTGACGTGTGGGAGCACAAATGAAAGATCTCGCAAAATTCTACAACTTTCTAGAATATTTAAACTTCGTGGGACCAACACCAGAGGCGCCACAGTCGAAAAAACAATTTCAATATCACATAACCTCAATTATCACGACACCTGCTTTATCAATCTTGATGAATATTCGGCAAAATTGTAGAGGACATCTATATCTATATTTCATCCATACATCATTTTACGATCAGACAAAGCCATCTGTCATATTTTGGCGTTTAAGTGTGAAAAAATGGTTTTTTTTCGCATAAGAACGCTCTGGAACCACTCAGATGCCAATTTGACTGCTTCTACTCGACCAAGACACTTAAAATAGGTTTTTAAATGGAAAGTCTCACAAAATACTACAGTTTTTTAATATAGTCGAAGTTCATCAAATGAACACTTGGGGCGCTCTGGTCGGAAAAACGAGTTCATAAACAAACAACCTTGATTATTTCGGTTTCTGATTAATCGATGAGATCAAGTTCTTCGGCAAAATTGTAAAGCACATTCTGGTCTACATTTCACCCATATATCACTTTTCTGTCAGTCCATCCAATTCTTTGAAATTTTGGTTTAAATACAACATTTGTAAAATTTCACGAATTTGATTCAAGATCACTGAATGAAGAAGAAGAATTAAGAATCTCACCTATAATAAGCTGATCTAGGTTTATTAATAGCTTTTTAAAATAAATTAAAATAGCCATTTAAAATCTTTCAGATGATGATAGATTTTGAGACTGAAAACCCAAACGTCGCCGTCGGTGAGAGTACATCCTTTGAAACCAGTTTTACTCGAATTGTCAACAGAGTACTGTTCATAATGACAACTGATATAAAAGATAAACCCAGTAAGCAATTGTTGAAAAAGATATATGATCCTCTTACAACAGAAGGTAATACAACGATAATTTTTTATATTGTTTTATCCTAAAATCCAGTTTCTTTTTGGTTGTTTCAGACTCAATAGATTGTATCCTGGTTCTCCTATTGAACGCTTTGATTCTCCCAGACCGTGAGGATGGCAACAAGAAGCCAACTATAAAAGATGCTCAAAGGGACATGATCCTTCACGTCAAGACCGAAAATCAGGTTTCAGGAGCTGTCGAGGAAGTGAGGAAGCGACATGAGCAGCCAATAATTGTTGTAATTGGCTCAGAAATTACGAACCTCACTAAGTTTCAAGTCCACTTCAAAGAGATTTCATATGAAATCCCAAAATTCGCAACGTGCGTGGAAGTTATTCTCAAAATAAGCCTTTTCTTTCGGATTAAGTACCCCTACAGATGCAAACACGCTTGGGAAATTCTTCAGGGATATTTCATTCGCACTTCAAACGAAGTGCACAATCCAAAAGTCCAAGATATATTGAATAGAATCAATTAAAATATGGATTTTAAGTGTTGCATCTGTCAAAAGATTGTGAAGGGAGAGGCCCTGTTCCTTAATCATTTGAGAAAAACGCACCGTACACCAACCAATTATGACTATAAATGCATGGCAGAAAACTGCCATCAAGTGTTCACGAACTTTTATGTTTTTAGAACACATATTAAAAAGCATAAAAAAGACAACATTTCTCACCAATCCATGACAGAGAGTTCCGAAAATTTTGGCGAAATACTTAACCATTTTGAACAAAACTCTAACGTGAATTTTCCTAACTCTATTCAGCCAATTCAACTTAAGAGCCCACATCTCGAAGCAAGTAGAAGCGACCAAAATTCTCATTTAAAATTTATGTTAGCTTTGCATTCTGCACCTAATTTCACACGAAAAAACGTTCTAAATATTCAAGAGGAAATTGTACAAAATATTGTTCAACCAATAGCACACGATTTGAAATATTTTATGTCATACATAAATATGGAAAAACAAGCAGAGTTTCAAGAATATATTGACAAAGTTGAGGGAACATTTGCAAATATTAATACTGAACACAAACTTTTAAAAACCCTTGAGAAAATGTCTTTTTATAAAGAACCTAAAAAGTTTCAAGTCCTGTTCGATGAAAGTGGTTCCAATGAAAGTATCGACATGATTCAAGGTTGCCTTCATGATATAAATTTTCAATTAAAAAGATATTTTGAATCTGGGAATAATCTTGAACTCACTTTAAGTAATGTAGAAGAATTGTTAAAATCTAATAATCATAGTCATTTCATAAATTCAAATTATTGGAAAAGGGTAATGAATGCTTATGCCAATAAGATAGTTTTCCCGATATTTCTTTACACAGATGGATTTGAAGTAAATAACAACCAGGGTCCTCACAGTGAATCTATTTATGGGATATACTATAGTATTCCAGTTATACCAAATCACTTACTATCATCACTTAAATCAATTTTTGTAGCCGGTTTTTTCAAAGCTAAAGATATTACGAAATTTGGTGCGAATGTTTGTCTTCGAGATCTTGTAAGAGAATTAATAAAACTTGAATCGGAAGGAGTTGAAGTTGAAACCAAAAATGGAAAAATGAGAATTTATTTTGCACTTGGGCAAATAGTTGGTGACAATCTTGCCATAAAAGAAATTCTTGGATTTTCAAAATCTTTTAATGCTCATCTTTTTTGCAGATTTTGTCTTATGACCAAAGACACCTCACAAAAAGCAATAGTTGTTGATACACGAGAAATAAGAAACCGGGAAAATTATCAAGAATGTCTTAAAATGAGTAGTGCAGAATCAGGCTTAAAAGTAAATTCAATTTTTAACAATTTGAGTCACTATCATGTCACAGATAATATGTCGTCAGATATAATGCATGACCTCTATCTCGGGGTCTGTAAATATGATCTGGGACATATCCTACGATATTTCATTTATGAAAAACGTTATTTTACCATAAATCAATTAAATGATCGTAAACAGAATTTCCCTTATGGTAAGCATTTTTCAAATAATAAAAGTCCTGATATTAAAAAAGATCATATTTTAACGAATAAATTCAAAATGAATGCCGCAGAAATGAAAACATTTATGAATTTTATTTTATTCATGATAGGAGATTTTGTTAAAATGTCTGATCCTGTCTATAAATTTCTAATCGTTTTGGTATAGAAATTCTCGATATTGTTATTCTCAATGAATTTTCTGACTTAATACTTGAGCGGCTTGAAAATTTAATTCAATTGCACAACAAACAATATGTAAAACTTTTTAAAGATTCTCTGAAACCAAAACACCACAACCTCATCCATTATGTCGAAATGATAAGAAATTCTGGACCTCTAAGACACTTGTGGTGTTTTCGTTTCGAAAGTAGGCATCTTGACTTGAAAAAATATTCCCAGAATGTTACTTCTCGTATTAATATTTGCTACACACTTTCTGTCAAAACCGGATTAATGTTTTCCAAAGCATTAATTAACAATGAATTCTTTACTGATGAAATGACATATAAAGTAAATGAGGAAATTAGTCCATCCAATTTGGTCTATTACAATGTTTTGCCTGATGAGCTTAAACTTTTAAATAAAATTAATTTAATTCAAGAATTGAATTACAAAAACTTCAAATATTCTAAAAATGAATTCATTGCAGAAGACAATACATTGTTTAAAATATACGACATAATAGTCGAGAAAAAAGAGGCGTATTTAGTAGTAGCTAAAGTAAAAACGACATTTGTAAAAAAATTTTTGTCATACAAAATTCTTGAGGAATCAGAAGATTTTAATGTGATTAGACCGAAGAAACTACTGGCTGTAACCCCTATAATTAAAAATAACCTAACATATGTTAGAATAAATGAATTTTGAAACCAATGAAAAAAATTTGTTTTTGATTTTAAAAAAATCTTAATATTATGACTAATAAAGCTTAATTTTATTCTGCATAATGAATTATTTTTATTCTAAAAAAGACTTATTTCTATTCTTATTTATTCTTGAAATCAGTCGAAATTAATCTTAAAATTAATCTTCTACAGTCTTAAATTTAATCTGCCAGCTTCTAAAAAAAAAAGATTTAAAATTATTCGAAAAAAATCTTATTTTCAGTTCCGACTTGATTTTAATCTTTTTAGGACTAATATTAAGAATAAAAAAATCTTAATATTTTTTAAGCCCTAAAAAGACTTGAAATTATGAAGAAAAGATTAAATTTTAATCTTTTTTTTCTCTCAGTGTACGTTAAACAGTTTCTCGGTCTTAGGCTGTAAGTGTGTCTAGGGCATTAGGGTTTATAAGTTCCACAAAATGCAATAATTCTTCGACATAGTAAAAGTTCCTCGCATGGACACTATGAGCGCTCATTGTTGAAAAAATCAAATTTTAAAATGAACAATAAAGGATTATCCAGATGTACAAAATATTTGTTGTGAGAGTGTTGACAGACTTTCTGTTCGCTTTGTATTCTCCCAAAATATTTTCCGTATTTCACATACTAGAAAAGGTGAGAGCTTAAATTTCTTTCACTGAAAAAAGTTAAACGCTGTTGAGCTTTGGTGGTAGATACATTTTTATGACATAAATTGCATTTCACGCTCGAAGCGATCGATACGAGAATTAAATTTTGGTGGAAATGGCTTTCAGTTTCTTTCTGTTACAGTTTTTTTTCATTTTTTCTGTATTATCTTTTCTTTTTTCAAAAGTAAAATAAAAACATTAAATACGTTTATATCAGGAACTATTAAAACAATTGTGTGAATATGTCTAAAACCTCTGCTCTGAATACCGCAATATAGTAACACAGAAACATTTTTAGCGAAAATAGCAAGACAACTTCAAAAAGTCCCGCAAAGGAAAAGGCAAGAAAATAGAAATAGAAATTCATTGATAGGATTTGTAGAAAATCATCATATTATTTTACTATGAATGCTCTTGACTTGACAATTTGTGTGATTTCCAGTCTTCCCAGTACTTTTTGAGAGCCTGCCTGAGATTTTCTCCCAAGTTAAATAATATGTCCTAGACTTGGTATCTCAGTTATAAAGCGAAGGGATTATATGTAGAGATTCCAAGAACGATGAACATAAGTATCAACCAACTTAACATCATTTTGATAATGCGAAATCTTATCCATGTGTCGGATTCGGATTCTTATAGAGTGTCCAATCAAGTTCAAGTTATATAGCAGGATCAACTTTTAAAACATCCAGAAATTGATGTCTTGTAAACGAAAAAGCGTTGAGTCAATAGGGAACACAGAAATTTTGAAGACCAAAAATTATCTCTATTCATTATTGAAAAGTTGCAGAGTCTTAGTTTTAGTGAATTAGCTCCTCTACACATATTAAATCACATATTGAAATTATTGTCCTTCTTATTGAGTAAGTTCAAAAATAAATATCATATAAAATTAGTAAATTAACATTAAGTTTTATTGTGAAGGGCAATTTTATAAAGAAGCTCGATTTGCTATAAAGAACTACCATTTTTTTCCAATATTTTGACAGGTCTAAAATATTTTGTACATGTGGATGATGCTTAATGCTTGCGTTTTTCTGAGGAACATTCAGGGTTATGTCAAGTCAGTCAATGAAGAAATCTGTTCCTTTTCTTCTTAAACGTATTTTTCTTCTATTTTGCGGTCATTGTTTTCTCTTTGCTTATATGAAACAGTGAAAAAATCTCAAGTGTCTCAAATTGTAAATGGTTCCAAATTACCTCATTTTACCCTAATTCGAAATATTTTCGAAGATACAGGAACCAAAGCAAAGAGCGCCGATTTAACATCCAAAGCTTTGAAGAGCGTTCTCATTTTGACAAATCCTTCAAATAAGAAAATGTTTATGTATCAAAATAAATAAATAAAAGGTTTATTCTCTTCATTATTAAATTCCCTTGAACCTAAATAGTATTTGAATAAAAAAATTAATATCATTTACGGCGTATTAAAGTCAATATTTCATCTCAAAATATACTATGTTTAAAAAAAAAACCAAAATTCCAATATCACAATTTTATCCGGTTTTGGTTTAACTATGAAAAACACTTATGAAAATTAAAAATATTTTTATATTTTTTTTTCTCAGACAAGAAATACGAGCTGTACATTTCACGCTAATTCGGGAGTGCTGCGACAAAGCGCTCTAGTAAACCGCTTTAATCCATAATTTTGTAATTTTTTTTAAAACAAAATAATTTAAGTAACTTGAGCTATGTATAAAAACTTGCCGAATATTATATGAAGCTTGGTCTTTTCGTTCCCCTTCAAAAATCGTAAAAAAAAACACACTAAGTTTTGGCTGTTTTGGCCTTTTAATTCAGGCTTTCCCCTTAATAGAGCATTCTCTAATGTACATTTCACCAGTAATTATCCATCTCTCTGGAAGTTCATCTGAATCCTAGATATTCTGGTTTAAACACAAAATTTCCGTTAATTTATAAATTTCCTTCAAATGAGGGGAATGTAGGCATGGTTCGCACAGAGTGAAAATTCCAGTGGAGAACTAGCGTCCAAATTGCAAAAATCCGCGGAATTTGACGCAAAAATTCCACTAAGTTTCCCACGGAATTTGAAGCCGGAAATTCCATTGGAATCATAGCTCTCCATGGAATTTAAAGTACGATTTACTGGAATTCCAGCGCTGAATTCCGCGGAGTTCCGCGGAACATTTATATGAAAACTCACACGTGAAACGTCCGCGAAATAAGCTGGAGAAATCGTATGGAAATTTCCAGTATCTTTCCATAGGGTTTTCCATGATTTTTCCACTTTTTTCTCGAATGTCAAACAAATAAAATGGTGTTGTGACAACGTGGATAATTTATTTCCAAACCCCATAGCAAACATTTTTAGTGACTTATCCTACGATATTTATAGTATAATTAATTATGCGACACCGCGTTTCGTGTAGATAATATGAAGTGATTACATTAAATAGGTCGCCAACCTAAAATAATACTGTTTTTATGTCATTTAATATATATTTTAGGAAAAATTATTTTTTTATAAAATATTTTTTATTGCATAGTGTTAATTCGTAATTGCTAGTTTAGTAAAACATATTATAATCCTCGTAATCTTTGCTATTTTTTTTAATATTCTGAAGTAAAAGCATAAGATGCATGTGACAGCTTCATTTTTTCTCCATTTTATTTAGGTAGAAAAATCCAGTACAAATCCATGAAATTTTACTTGGAACCTATTATGGAAAATTCCTATGGAATTTTTCATGGAAAAATACTGGAAAATTCCGAGGAATTTTTCGCTTGTTATTCCTTTTCCACTTTCTTTTGCTATTGGATCTTTACAAAGAGAAAATTCGCATCGTTTAAAGGTCCACTGTCTACGAATCATGCTTACATTCCCCTACTGGCTTTTCGTTCACCAACTTTATGTCTAAATCGAATTTGTAACTGATAATAAGCTGATCTAGGCTTATCAGGATTTGGAGAACCAAAACCACCAAAACAGAAATTTTCAATTTTATTTTTTTTATCCCATGCGTTTGGAGATTTAAATTTAGTATTGAAAAAATATCGATCACTGACTGAAATAGTTCAAATACGCAGGAAATCTTCTCTATCACGTAATCTAATACTTTTCCTAGACTTTAGGAAACAGGAAATAAAAAATAAAACAGCATGAGAAGTTGAAAATTGTTGACTATAGTTTTATATTGTTTCAGATATCAGAAAAAGCGTCAGGGTGCAGCGGCTGGTCTTTCTGGGCTGAAACTCTTGGCTGTAACTTTGAAGCAGCTGAAAGAACGTTACCAACTTCTTCTACTGCCAATCACAGCTTTTATTGGTGCCGAACAAGCTTTTGTTGCTGTAGATTTTACAGCTTCTTTCATAGCCTGTGGCTGGGGTATTTCCCGCATTGGGTAGGTTTAATAGCAACCCTCTTTAGTACGTTTAAATTTATCTGTTACGACTTTTCAGTTATGCGATGATTTGCTTCGGAGTGGCAAATGCCGTGGGATCAGCTGTAGCTGGAGCTCTGACAAAAATTACCGGACGCCTTCCAGTTCTCCTGGGAAATCTCATTTTGCACTCCTGTCTCATTTTCTGGATGCAATTCTGGCATCCGGTGGCATCTGATGGACTCGTTTATTGTACCATGGCAGCTCTGTGGGGATTGGCGGATGGCGTGTGGTTAGTTCAAATCAATGGTTAGTAACTGTGAAGTTTATTTACGATATTTTCTGCTTTTGATACAACTTCTTCAATGTGGGAGGGATGTCTTCTGTTATAGTGGGGGGAATTCTCCTCTGAACGAATTGGAAATTTGACGGGGAAATTGGGGTGGGAGTTCTCAGAACTGGAAAGTAAATCCTTCCAGGCTTCCAGTAAATTCGATGTTTCCCCTCAAAGCGGGGCAGGGTTATTGTCATAACTGCATGAAAGGGGTTATTGCCTTGCTTAGGAACAGTTGATATTCACACCAAATTCCCCACTTTTTGTGTCTCAGCTCTCAGTGGAATTCTATTCCCGGGCAAAGAAGAAGCAGCTTTTAGCAATTTTAGACTGTGGGAAGCAACTGGTTCAGTCGTGACATACTCCCTCAGCCCATACCTCTGTTCTCACACAAAATTATACCTTCTCTTTGCACTAATGCTCATTGGAATGGCGGTAAGTGCATAAAAATTCTATTTATTCGCTGAATTTGTAACTCTTTGATATCTCATAGGGCTACTCAACAATCGAGATGATGGAAAAAAAGCAAAAGAACAATCCACCAAATGAGAAATCCTTCGAATTGGTCACGGGGAATGACGAAATGGAGAAAAATGGAATATAATTGTCTCAATAATCCCTCCCAAATGTCAAATTGTATGAAAAAAAAACACATTATATGAAAAAAAAGATAATAAAATTGATTAAAAAGCTTGACCCCGACGTGATTTGAACACGCAACCTTCTGATCTGGAGTCAGACGCGCTACCGTTGCGCCACGGAGTCACATTGGTGCCTTCGCTCAGCACAAACACTTTCCGCAGTACCCATGAAAATAGGAACAATTGATTTTAGAGTCTATTTATAGCAATATACCATTTTTTCACATCAACACATACAATTCAAAATTAATTTATTCGAATGCCATATAAATTTGATAGAAAAATCAAAATAAAAAAAGTTTAGCAGAGCGTAGTTTCGATCTACGGACCTCTGGGTTATGGGCCCAGCACGCTTCCACTGCGCCACTCTGCTTCTTGTCACATCCCTGATTCGATGTTCTTCACTTTTTATGCCATGAATAATAGTCTTAAAAAAGTCTTTTAACTGTATTTTCTTCTAATGATCTGATGCTTGAGTGATTAAATACCTTATTGAGAAAGACATGATTCACTCAGAACCTCGTTGTTATCAGTAAAACCCTAATACAAGGCAAATGTGTGGCTTTCAGATTTCATTGTCAGCATTGTCAGCCTGATTGTAAAGTACACTTCTAGAAATTAATATGCAATTTGTACACTGTTATGCTCTACAAAATACTTGAGAAAAAATTTAAAAAATCACCAATATTAAATAATAATTTTAAATACAATTTCATTTGCTATTTAATATATTCATCATACTATTAACGTGTAGAAAGTAGGGTAATTAGGGTAATTATAACCCTTTCTGTGGGTCACGAAAACTAAAAACTTCGGCAGCATATGAAATTCATTTTGTTATAAATAATTATATCACTTCACTTTAAATTATAAACATGGAAACTTTTATATTTTTACTTTAAAAAATAGGTTTTTTCTGCTAAAGTATGTATGGTATACAAAGTGTTGAGTTATTGATAAACTGCAATTCCAAAAATCTAACTCGGATTATACCACTTTGCTCTTGTAAGATCGGAGGAACAGCTCTTTAACTAGGAACCCCTATTGACACTTTTGTCAAAATGAAGAAATTTATTTAATGTATCTAGTAAAATGCAAGTAATATGATGCTTTTTCAGTAATCTATAAAAAGAAATGTTCAAATTTCATATCCTAAACCGGTTCTAAAAGTGTCAATAAATATGGCATGATAAATTCTTACAGTATCAATAGGTGTTCTTTTCACCCTAATTCAAAATACTCAATGCCAAATATTGAGGTATTCCCGTGAATTCTTAGATTTTAAAATATGAGTTATTCTTTGATTGTGGAAACTTCGTATTCTAGGATAATTCGTATTTTACCATTTCGTATTTTACATTTCGTCTTTGGGGATCTCAGTGGCGCAATAAGCAAAACCGTCAGTCTTGGGTGGATGAGATCTCCGACTCGACTCTAACAGTTGTAAGTTCGAGTCCCGCCCGGTGCAAACAACTGAATGTTTAGAAAAAGATATTTTCACTAAATATAAAATGATAAAATGTAATAAAATGCATCGCATCTGCCCAACAACTCCGGGAGCATGGAAGAAGCATCCACAATGCAGGAAAGTTGCTCCTGAGCGAGTTTACAAACGGACTAGCAGATTCTTCTAACATGGGAAAGAACAACAGTAAACATGATTACATTGTAACAAATATTCCGATACGATTAATAATTTTGTCTTTCATGCATTTTGTACAGAAATTGAACAGATGGTACTGATAACTTCCCAAAGCACAAAAAATTTCCATTTATTTTTGTAGATCGCGGAATTTTTTTGCGGATTTTCGCGGACTGCGGAATTTCTCACGGATTATCGCGGACCGCGGAAATTTTCGATGCTTTTCGTGGACCGCAGTATTTCTCGCGGATTTTTGAGGATCGTGGAATCTTTCGCGGATTTTCGCGCACCGTAAAATTTCTCGAGGATTTTCGCAGACCGCGGAATTTTTCGCAAACTTTCACAGATCACGGAATTTTTCGCGGCTTTTCGCAGACCGCGGAATTTTTCGCGAGCCGGGGAATTTCACGATCCGCAGAATTTGCCGTGGGTTTCGCAGACCGCGGAACTTTTCGTAGACTGCGGAAATTTTCGCAGATTTATTAGGATCTGAGATATTAGGGGAGACTGGGGCAAAAAGTCACAAAACGGATATTTTATTTTTTTTTACAAGCTACCCTAGCTCCCTAGAAATTTCTAATTAGTGCAGTTTTATAGGAAATTTACTGCTCTACAACTTTGTGATAGTCATTTTCCTCTATTGTGTAAGGAAATACATTTATCGAGCTGTTTTCTAAAAGTTAATTTTGTGACCATTCTCAAAAATGCTGGGGCAAATAGTACCAGGTATGGGATATTATCATATTTTGATTTGCTTTATTACGGGCTTTCGAAAATTTAAAAAAAATAGCTAGGTGACATATTTTTATAGAAAATTAATTTATTCCTCTACACCTTTTTAAAACACAGTTTTCTCTATCTGAACGAGAAAAGTGCTTTTCAAGCTATTTTAGAAAAAAAAACACACAAGAGACTGCTAATCGTTTGACCAATGAAAACAAAAAGCGGCTACATATGAAAATGACGTTTCTTCTCGCCGTGAGACATCAGAAATTGCTTCGGTCTTTGTTACTTTTTGCTCCATACCTTTTGTTACTTTTACCCCAAGTGGCCATTTTTAATAAAAGGATTTCTGGAGAAAAAATCTTTGTAAAATTCTAAAATAGATAGTGGTTTTGTATTCAAAGAGTCCAAATCATTTAGGAAATATTTTCCAGTGCATCAATTTCGGAAAATAAGTGGATCAAAATTGATATCTGCTGTAAGGAAAACATTTTAAAAATAGGGCTAAAAATTTCAATATTTTTTATTTTCTGAAATGTCTGAAATCCTTCTTCGAATTCTAAGAAACTTACGACTTTGAAGAAGGTCTATGGAGGCCATCTATGGAAAAAAATTTAAGCCGCTATGTCTTTTATCTTGGAAGATATATTAAATTTTCAAATTTTCAATTTGTGACTTTTTGCCCCAGTCTTCCCTAGGCATTACCAAGGGGGAGATATTAGGGTCGGAAGTGGTGTACGTACAGCTAAAAAAGAAGTGCTTGGAAGTGGGAGTGCCCGAAAATAAAATTTTCTCTGCCTAATTCCGCATTTTGCAGACTATACGTTACTTTTAGCTCAGATATTAAATTCGAGTGGCCGAAAAAGTTTGTTAACATTTTACAAGTTCGATTATGAAAATAAAACGGAGTAAATAATGCTAAAATTTATTAAAGATTAATTTGTGTTGTAATTTCTCGGTAGAAATATTCATTTGAAGGTTATAAATTTATTCACAATATTCATGATTTATGAAAAATGTGTCTTCTTCATTACAATATAATTTTCCTTAATTTTTACAGGAGTTTCAAATTTATGCAGTTGCCCGGAAATAATGATTTAGCTGTTGCAGTTGACTTTGAATCATTTTGATATTTTTTAAGTTATCGTAAATGTAATGTATATTAAATGATTGCATAAGTTCGTGGGACTTTTTTGCGAATGTCATTACTTAACCCTTTAACTCTTCCGCGTCATTAGGGTCATATATGACCCGGGGAAAAAACAATTTTTTTTGAGTGTTTATGTTAATTGAAATCTATCGATTTGTGCACGACATCATAATAGAAGGATGTAAGATTCTTGGCTAATTTTCTCAAGACTCCAGATATTCAGGAAAAGAAAATATTCAAGATCAAAAATCCCTAATTTCGAACTTTGTGAAATGACTTTTCTTTTACAAAATTTTTTATATTAATTTATTTTTTTCAGCAAAAAGTTCTTTAGAAACACAAAATAGAATATCCAAAGATTGTATATTGCATATTTTGATATAATAAACTACTCTCAATTTTCCAGAAAAACGTGTAGAATTTTCCGGGTCATATATGACCCTATGGTCCCCAAGGGTAACAGTGTTTTCGTCCCAAACCTATAGCGCAATGTAGTTGGGGCATTGTTTTTCTTTGTGAAATGCAGGTGGGACATCTTGCTCCTGGACATTTCATCTTATATCTGATGAATTATAACATATTTTGCAATATTTTAGAGTATTCTGCAAGCGTCTCATATTGTGCAATTGTATTGTGTGTGAATAAATATGTGGATAAGTTTATTTTTGCCAAATACCAATCAAAATATTGTGACAGTGACAGTTCAAGGGATTTCCAGGACGATTCCTTGAACACCAGGAGTACAGTGTTCATCAAAGCAATCCAGTTTGCCATGGTTTTGGGCAAATTAATAAGTTCAAGCAAAAAAACTCTTAGAAAGCCCGTGATATAGATTTTGAAAATGGTATGTACACTTCCCTTGAGGACAACAGGGTCATATATGACCCGGGGTTTTTCCGAGTTTTCACGCAATGGAAAATTTTTTTCCTCTGAACTATTATATTTGATCATAAAGCATTAGGAAAAACTCAATTTTACATGAATTCATCTGCTGAATAAAAGTGGGACGCGAAAGAGTTAAGGACGATTGGGTCACCCGTGACTCATAGAGAAAATAATTTTTCCTGACTACCTGAAGTTATTTCTTTCTAATGTTTGTACATAATCACGAAGTAGAAAGATGTAGGAATCTGTGATATTTTTTGCAAATCTCCAGCTATTTGCTATATAAAAAATATTTGAGCTCAAAAATAATGAATTTTCAAATTTTCACGTTGATACTTGAATTTTAATTTTTTTAATATTTCTATTTTTTTTTAAGCAAAAACCTCTTGGGACTAGAAATTATAATAACTATACATAGTATTTCTCAACAAAGTAAAAATTATAGTTTATTGGTACTTTCAAGAAAGCTTCGTAATTTTCATGGGTCATATATGACCCAATCGTCCTTAAAGGTAAAATCCACTGAATTTCTCTAGTGGATTTTCGAAGATTTCAGGTTAGACTGTTTCATGTTTTTGTGTATGTGTGCGCATAATAGTTAATTATTCGTGTAATATTTTGTGATATATCAATTAGCTGAGATTTCCCAGTGCAATACTGACTGAAGAAGGTAATATTTTGATAATTTATAAGATACTTTTGCGTATATGTTGTAAATTCATAACTTTTTACTCTTGTAGATGACTTCAAAAATGTAAAAAAAATGTCATGATCAATGAACCCGTAATCATCCACATATTATACCCGGAAGATAGCGATGATGCCGACAATCTTGTCCTGAACGAAAGCGACATAATATATTTGGAACAAGACATGGATAAAGTGGACTTTGAAGTCTTCATCGAGAACGCATCAACTCCGGAAGAACTCCCGGATCCACAGCAATGTGCAACTGTACGTCTTAAATTCCCAGAGACAAGCAACATTGCACCTACCCATTACCATCAAACATGTTTCGAGGAAAACTGAGGTGCACATGGTGCTATCAGAAAAAAAGGATTATATTATAAGACCAATTATATTTGTGAGGCATGTGACATTTATCTCTGTGTTACCTTACCAGTATGCGAAATTTGTTTCGATGAATATAATAAAAAGACAGTGATAAGCCTAGATCAGCTTATAGAGGTGTGATTCCTTCGTTGCAAATTCGGATTGTGGCAAACTTGAACGATATTTATTCACAAATAATGCAAATTTCGTTAAAATTGTATGTAACTTATTATCATTATTAATGAGGAAAATTGGATGAGAAATGCATAAAAGTGTCTGAATATCTTTAAAGTCGATTATCTCGGAAACTATGAGAGATAGAGGCCTCAACTTTACATTCATTGAGAACCTTTGTCAGCGACCCGAGAAAATCGCCCCCGCGAAAATTCGCGAAAAATTACGCGACCCGCGAAAATCCGCGAAAAAAATTCGCGCCTCGTGAAGATCCGCGAAAGACATCGCGGATCGTGAATTATATATGCCATCTTACAAATCTTCGAATATAGAGAGAGAAAGGGAGAGTGAGACAGTGCTATATATATATGGGGAAAGCTTGTTCGACGCCGCTTCTCCCGCTTTTTTTCCCGCCTGACGCTAATAGCAAATTTTCCTAAAATTGAAATCTTCAAAATGAAATACAAAATGAAATAATAAATTTTCTGGGCTACAAGATATACATAAAAAAATCAAAATTGCATAATAGGATTTCGAGATAAACAACAAAACGTGATTTTTATCAGGTTTAGAACCGGTTTTTCAAAAAACTAATAGGACAGAAATCGTCGTACGCACGCGTAGATATATTTTAAAAAAAAAATTATGAAGATATCTTTATCCAATCCAGAGATATTGCGTACTACGGACGGCCGGACGGCAGCCGGACCCGAAATTGCCGGCTTATGATTTTCAGCATCAGGGATGCTCAAAACATATACCCTGTGAATTTCAGCTCAATCGGAGCACTTTTAGAAAATCCGAGGATTACAATAGGTGTGATTAGAAGGAATCACACCTAATTAAAAATGAAGTAAATAATACTCCCTCCGTTCCGAAATAAGTCGTACGTTTGGGAAAAATTCTTGTTCCGAAATAAGTCATACATTTGGGAAAAATTAGGATTAAGGGGAAGTTTGTTGGTAAATGTTTTGTGTATCAACAATTATCTCTTGTAAAGAACTATTGCTAATGTCCAGAACTAAAATTGGGGTCCAGTCTTGATGGTATGTTGAGGAACGAATGTCTTAAAAGTGTCTTTTTTTGGCGTTTTACTTTCAATCTAAAATAGGTGCAAAATGGTGAGAGATACAGACTTGGGACCTTCGGGGGACCCCCCATAAGTTGACCCTGGGACCATTAATATAATATGTTCTTTATTTTGCCCCCACTCCTTCCCTTCCCCTCCAAAATTATGTTTTTTGGGATTGCTCGAAAATACGTCGTGCGATTTTTTTTCTTCAATTCTGGATATGTTTTAGAGAAACATATAAATTGTCCCAGGGTCAACTTATGGGGGATCCCCTGAAGGTCCCAAGTCACTATCTCTCACCATTTTGCATCCAGATATTCGAACACATAAAAAAGGATGTTCTTTTTATTGCTCATTCTGCAAAATTTGAGACATAAAAAATGTCATGCCGGTAATAACTGTTGAGTTCTATTTGTGCACACTAAAAATTTAGAACAAATTCTAGCCTGTAATGTTAATCACAGTCCATCTTGTAGTAATTAACTATCTACCGGAGCTCTTTGAAAAAAACGCGAAAAATGGACAACTTCAACATATCGAATCCTCAACTTACCATCGTGATAGGATCCCCATATTATACCTGAACAAGGAGGATAGTTCATACATAATATATTTACAAATAACATAAACATTCTCTGAAACCATTCCTTAATCCCTAATTTTTCCCCAAACGTACGACTTATTTCGGAACGGAGGGAGTACATTTTTTCATAAAAATTATTGTTTTTGCGTACCAGTCTTCAAGAGTCTTTGAGACCAAAAATTGAATGAGATTTTTTAAAATTAATTTTTGATCGTTTTAATTTTTACTCGTACTCTAAATATTTTTTTTGATTATTACAAATATATTCAAGTTATTTATTCTTCAAAAATAACAAAGCAAACAAGTAAACTAGTCGTCTGGAAAGTTTTGTGCTTTTTTACCTTTAAGGACGATTGGGTCATATATGACCCATAGTTTTCCAGAACTTCTAGGGATGGGAAAATTTCTTTTTTAACCGTAAAACTCTTATTTAGGCTAAAATATCAAGGGAAACTTGATTTCGTTGAATTTTGCTCAGTGGAAAGCTTCTCGTCCTTAAAGGATTAAATTGAAAAAATCGAAAAGGGGGCGCTGTCATGTTTTTTGGTCAAATTTTTCCAGGATGAAAATTAAACCAATGATAAGAATTGATAAATAGAACCATTTTGAGTATTCCGCGAGTTTCATTGAGAAATTCACACAAAACCAAGGATTGAATTCGGTCAGGAGTCAGGACCCGTGAAGTGCTTTGGGTGAATCTCTAAACCTTTTGGGATCTTCTGGAAGGTTGCAAATTAAAATTCAAAGACAAAATTCTCATTTTTAAGGGTTTCAAGACATTTAATTGCTCTTCGATTCTATACTTTGGGACGCTCTCTCAGCTCTCCTCTTCTCCTTCTCAGCTTCCCAATCCTGCGGATGCGACATCTTCATGTGCCGGAAGTAATTGGCATTGCTGTTGAACTGTTTGGGACAGAATAAACACTGGTAGAGGACCTGACCCGTGTGCGAAGCCATGTGCTCCTTGAGTGACACTCTCGTCTTGAAGACTCTCTCGCAGAGATTGCACGGGAAGAACTTCTTGCGATCCCTGTGATTGTACTTGACGTGTTCGTGCAGGGCTTGTCGATTGGGCGCTACTCGCTGGCAGATCGGGCATTCCAGTGATCCGGAAGTATTGTGACGGTATCTGTGCCTCTGCATGGCAATGCGATGCTTGAACATCTTCCCGCAGATGTTACAGGGCACGCGAATCCGGGTTATGTCAGTGTGCTCAGCCATGTGTTTGTCAAAGATGTTCTTGGAGCGAAAAACTTTGGCGCATATCTCGCAGACGGAAACACAGGCATTCTCATGGACACGTCGAACATGCTGCACCAGAATGGTCTTGAGGGCAAAAGTCTGGCCACAGGTCTCGCAGACATGGGACTTCTCTTCTGGCGCCATGTGACTGATCATGTGGGCTGTTAGGGCTGAGGAAATGGCAAAGCTCTGTGGACATTTGTCGCAGTGGAACTTTCGCTGTTCCGGCGGAGTGTGCTGCAGTCTCTTGTGAACCTGGAGACCTCCCTGCGTCTTGTAGTACTTCTGACAGATTGGGCATTGGTGCTTTGTTGGATTGATATGATCATTCATGTGCTCGTACAGCTTCATTGGTCTATTGAGCTTCTTCCCGCAACAAACCACATATCCTCGGCATTTATGAGCCGCCCGGAAGTGTGCCTGGACATCGGTGAATTTCGGGAAATGCAGCTGACACAGAACACATTCCATCTTGAAGAAAGTATGAATCTCTGCATCAACTTTCTCATCTCTCAGTCTCCTTTCCTCCTTCTTCTGCCGAATCGCCTCTTCAGACTCCTTCTCAGCTTCCGATGGCTTCTCCTTATCATCTGTCTGTCCATCTTCATCCTCAGATTCCGGAGGAGGGACTTTGCGCTTCCTTCCTCGCTTCTGGAGAACCTTTTTTGGACGTCCTCGTTTCCTGGGTTCTTCAGAAGCCTGCTGAGTACTTTCTTCTTTGATCTGTACATTCACCAGAGAAGCACAGTCACTGGCCATATCACTCTCTTCCTCCTTTATGCTATCATCCCCAGCTTCAACTTTAACCTCATCCTGAAATTCCGGGTAAGCAACTGGAGAAGTCGTCCTGCTCAGTATCTTCTCCAGCAACTGATACTCCCCAAAAACTTCCACCAGGCGCATTTCATTGTCTTTCGCTCTGGTTTGGAGTGTCTGGAAGTCAAAGACCTTGTCTACACAGCCCGTGCAGATGCTCTTGGGCCAGTTGTCCAGGGGAGATATTGAAATTCCCAGGAGACTCCGCAGGACATCAGCAATCTCCGGACGATCATGATTTTCCCCAAAAACCTCGTAATAATTCGAATTCTGAACGAGACACAATCGGCAAATGATACTTGAGGATGTAAATTCTTCCTTGATGGCTAAACAGTCCATTCCGGATGCTCCTAATTGCACAAAAATCCACAAAAAAAAGCAGGAAAATTCTGTTTTCCTGTCAGTCACCCCTCAAAATGTAAACATCACCAATGCGACTACAGCGCTCTTGTGGACAAAAGCAGTAAACTTAACTGACAGCATTTAATAACCGCGTGCGACGCGTTACGCGTTCCGCGCAAAATGTAAACAAAAGCGAAAGTTTTGGTGATCCTTCCTGAAAGCTCGAAGTGAACGGACATCAAAAATTTTAAGGTGAGAAAACATTCACCAAAACAATGGAATTAAAGTTTAATATAATGAAAGCCATAACTAAAAATAATTAAATTAATATGATCAATAACGCTAATTCAAAAAGATAAATCTTTTTACAAAAATTAAACGATAATTGAGACTTTGATGGCGTTATGCCCAACAAAAATTAAAAAAAAAACAGTGATTTCGGTTAAAATTAAATAAAAAATAAACAAACTGATCATGTTGGAGGACGGAAACTGCAAAATCTTACAATATTAGCGGTGAAAACTCAAGGATGTGTAAGATAAAGTCTGATAAAAAAAAAAAAACGGGGTTACCTTAGACATGTGCCAAGGAGAAAATCTACGCGTCAGATGGCGGATAAAATCACCATCTCTTCTACACAGTTAGAAGATGATTGATTTTCTTGCTACCACAGCCAACAAATGACGAATGACAACACTTCTCAATCAACGAAAAATTCACAAATTGAGCTCCTGGAGGATGAGATTCACTACAATAATGGACCGTTCTTCATTATCATGAAAAATGAAGACATAAGCTTCACCGAACAGCTAAGATTAATCAGGGTTGGTTTGGTAAACCCAAGGTCGAAAAAATTCATCAAACTGGAGAATCACAGTAAGTGAAGCTGAAAGACGCTGCTTATAAACAATATATTACATTAAATCACGAGTACTTTCAAATTTTGACTAAATAAAATACAAACAAAAATATTGTATTAAAAAGTAATTTTAAATTTAGAGCCTTGAGAAAATCTAGATTTAACTTAATTTTTAGACATCTTTATTATGTTTTTATTTCAATTAGAAATTTTGAAACGGTAAAAAATACTCCCTCCGTTCCGAAATAAGTTGTACTTTTGACGAAAAATTAGGGATTAAAACATTCAAAATTATTGCAAAGCCTACTTCAAGTTCAGATCTAAATCTAATTTGCATTTTTTAATCAGAGTTGGGTCACATTAAGAATCTCACGTACAACATGCTGATCTAGACTTAGCCCTGGATTTTGTTTTAGCGATTTGGAAATTCGTCCAATTTATCCAGATTATCACTTCGCAAATAATAAAGACACTGGGAAGATTACCAAGTGTATTTTACTAGAGTCAAAGAGCCAGAATAATATGCTTTCATCTTTAATCTTTCTGAAAAATCTCTTCAGCACGTCTCCTCTCGAGATCAGCCTTATATTCAACTGGATGATGAGTTCTCCGGTGATGGAAGTAGTTCCCATTGCTGTTGAACTCTTTGGGGCAGTAGGGACATTTGTAGAGGGTTTGACCAGTGTGCGAAGCCATGTGCTCCTTCAGGGACCTTCTCATCTTGAACACTCGCTCACAGAGATTGCACTGGAATGTTTTCCTCTCCCTGTGATTGTACTTGATGTGCTCATGCAGGGCCTGGCGATTGGACGCAACATGTTGACATATTGAACACTCCAAGGATCCTGAAGTATTGTGGCGCCGTCTGTGCTTCTGCATAGCCTGGACATACTTGAACATCTTTCCGCAAACTGTGCACGGAACCACAGGCTTCAGTTGATTATTGTGCTCAGCCATGTGTTTTTCGAACAGGTACTTGCTGCGGTAGACTTTGGCACAGATCTCGCAGACGGAATCACAGGCATTCTCATGGAATCGACGAATGTGATGAGCCAGTATGTGGCGCAGAGCAAAGGCCTGACCACATGTACTGCAAACGTGCTTTTTATCTTCCGGAGCAATGTGGGCAATCATGTGGCGCTTTAGAGCACATGACATTGCAAAACGCTGTGGACATTTATCACAGGCAAATTCCCGCTGATCTTGCGGAGTGTGCTGGAGGATCTTATGGGCAGTCAAGGTATTTGTGCTTTTGTAATACTTCAGACAAATGGAACATTGATATTTTGTTGGATTTCTATGTTGTTTCATATGAAGATCCATCTTCATTGGTGAATTCAGCTTCTTCCCGCAACACACAACATACCCCCGACATTTATGGACTATCCGGAAGTGTTTCTGAAGATCTGGGAATCGTGGAAAGACCTTTCCTTCGCACAGGACACATTCCATTTTGAAGAATGTATGAATATCTGCATCTCTTTTTTCATCCTTTGGCTTCTTTTCGGGTTTTATTTCGGAAATTTTATCTGTTTTTGCTACTCTACGACTTCTACTTGGTTTTTGGGATGTCTGGGATTCTATTTTATTTTCCAATTGGGATTTCTTTGGGGGCAATCGCTTCCTACGAACACTTAAGGGTAAGTCATCCTCCTCTTTGACATCGGTTCCTGAGGCAAAGCTATTGTGTGTGGCTGTATCCCAATCATCTTCCTCTTCATTTTTAATACCTTCCTTGAGTTCTGTGGAAACAAACACCGGAGATCTTCTATCTGGTGGCATTTCCTCCTTAACTTGATACTCCCCAAAAACTTCCACCAGGCGCATTTCATTGTCTTTCGCTCTGGTTTGGAGTGTCTGGAAGTCAAAGACCTTGTCCACACAGCCCGTGCAGATGCTCTTGGGCCAGTTGTCCAGGGGAGATATTGAAATTCCCAGGAGACTCCGCAGGATATCAGCAATCTCCGGACGATCATGATTTTCCCCAAAAACCTCGTAATAATTCGAATTCTGAACGAGACACAATCGGCAAATGATACTTGAGGATGTAAATTCTTCCTTGATGGCTAAAAAGTCCATTCCGGATGCTCCTAATTGCACGGAAAAGCCCAAAGGAACTGATATTTTTGTTTTGCCACCTCAACTCAAAATGTAAACTGTAAACATTCCCTTTATTGCTAGCAGCGCCACAATCGTCTGAGTAGTCAGTAGATGAAAGTTTTGACATCACCCTCTGGGATTTTTGGTAAATATTGCACAATATTCTGCGAACACTTCGATCCTCAGGTGAATTTTTGCGTTTTTTTCTCTTTAGTTTTTAACCATTTGTTAAATATTTATTTTGTGTTTGAAGATGTGGATCATCTCAAGAAAATTAAAGGTCTTGTAATTTTTTCAGGTTCGTGATGATGTTCGCGGCGGTACCTGTGTCTTCTTCCGGAGGTTCCGGGGCGAAAAATGAGGCTCCTAAAACGGACAAACTCTCCTCACCTTTGATTTGCAAACCTTCAGAACTTCCTCTCTATGAATCCCTTCACGATAAAGTCAAGTATGATGAGGATAAATTCAGTAAGAAATCCTTTGATTGAAATACATTCTGATTTCAGGAAGGATTGCGGTTGCAAGCATGCAGAGTCATCCTCAGGCTCCTACAAGTCTGAGATAGAAGGTGCCATCAGGGTGGTTCGACAGGAGATTGGGGAAGCTGCGAAGATGGTCAGTAGCAACAGGAAGCAATTGACTGATGCATATGATAAGGCCAAAGATCAAACTATCTGTAAGTTTGCTCTGCTCTAATCTGAATAAAACAAATTATTCATGTCCTGCTACTCTTTCCAGTCATCAGGAATTACTTGAATGAAGAGCAGAATACTATCCCAAGGATTGGTGCTGTGGCAATTGGTGGTCTTACCGGTTTTATCTTTGGACTTCGTGGAGGACTCATCCGGAGACTGTTTTATGGTTCTTTGGGAGCTGGAGCCATTGCAGCTGTTTGCTATCCAAAAGAAGCAGAGAAACTCTCCCATGAAGGATTAGGTGAGCTCAAGAGGTATTCAACAATTGCCATTAACTTTGCATATGGCGTAAAACCGGGAGATGAACAAATCAATCTGCCGAAGATCCCAACAAGTCTCGATGAAGTGAAGGAGAGCCTTTCAGGACTGGCCAGCTCGACTAAGAAGGCTGTGTTCCCGGAAAAATAATCCAAATGGACAGTCCAGGGGTAGAATTGTACATTGTAGTCAATAAATTGATTGATAAATGATGCAATTCTGCATGATTTTACTTTCAACGTTTTAGGTGTGATTCCTTCTAATCACACCTATTGTAATCCTCGGATTTTCTAAAAGTGCTCCGATCGAGCTGAAATTTACAGGGTATATGTTTTGAACATCCCTGATGCCGAAAATCCTGAGATAAAATCCAGGACTAAGCCTAAATCAGCATGTACGTGAGATTCTTAATGTGACCTAACTCTGATTAAAAAATGCAAATTCGATTTGGATCTGAAGTTGAAGTAAGCTTTGCAATAATTTTGAATGTTTTGAGCCAAATTTTGTACTTGAACTAAAATATCTAGGATTCAAATGAACGAGAGAAACCTGAGATAGGGTAAAATTAGGTAATTTGGAACCATTTACAATTCGGGACATCTGAAATTTTCTCACTGTTATAGAGATTCAAAAGGAAGAAATCTGTTCTTTTTCTTCTTCAGCTCCTTAACAGTTTAAAATCCGAGCCAAAAAATCACGTAAAATACCAAACTGGCATAAAATGCCAGTGCAGATATTCTCCACAAAAAAGAAATTTTTCAATAGTTTTTCGTTCCGTAAGACTTCTACTGCAGTTTCCTGGCATTTTCCCGTTTTCTTGTCATTTTTATATCAATTTTTTGAGAATTGACAAAAATGCCAAAGTGAATTTTTACAGATTTTCTTAGCAAAAAGCCAATATCTATTGAATTTCCTTTTTTCTAAGCAATTTGGCAAGGATTTTAGGACTCCTATCAATATATTTTCCTGTAAAATTTTCAAATTCTCCTATAGGGGAGACTGGGGCAAACTTGTCAATTTGAAAATTCGGTATCTTCCAAGAAAAAAGAGACCGAGGCTTCAAATTTTTATCATAGATTACCTTCATGAACCTCAATAAACGTCAAAGGTTTTAAGAAAACTTTGTCTTCTAAAATTGTCAGTGTTTCGGCTCCAATCCAAACAGCTGAAAAGCCAAAGCTAGAGGAAGAGAATAATCCGAATCTCGTCAGATTAATCCCTTGCTCTGGTGAGAACTTTCTGGAGAATTCTTCCACTGTTTTGGACTGACTCTCGGCTGTTTTCACGGCCTCTAATAACGGCTCTTTCGAGCCACCGAGCTTAAGGCAGTAATGCCCCCTTGTGTAGGCTACCCCCGGGGGTGCCTCGAGAGAGTTTAACCAAGGTTAGAAATAAATTTCCAACCTTGCAGTCCGGCAAATGAATGCCTTCTGGGAAAAATTCCTCCAGAAGTATTCTCAAATCCTGCCCTAGGTATTAAAGCTTCTTGAAGAGAAGCCGCTGTTTCCTGGCAGTAGGGAGCCAATTGGCCGCTGGTAATCCTTAGGCAATAGGATGCCGCTGGTCTTTGGGCTAAAAGGAAGATGCGATTTCTCTGGAACAAGCACTCTCGTGCTGCTGGAAGTGAAACTCAGGAATCTCTATCGCAATCTGATTTACTTAACAAAAATTAACCCTATTTATACAAAAACATTTTTACCCCACTTAATTACTAAGGTGAACTCCGTGTACCCATAATGCGTCATTGCAAAATTGCACATTCTTTATTTTGCTGACGAAAAAATGTTGATCAAGAAGTGAATGAACGGGTGTCACTAGCACTAAGCATAGTGACCTAATTTCAATAAGAATTCGACAATTTTCAATCTCTAATATCATAGAAACTACTTGTTAGAATGGTAGCAAATTGATACCAGATAGAGTTAAGGATATAGAAAATAGGATGGTAAAAGTTTAGGATCGTTTAGCATCCTAGTTTCTTCAATATTTGCCGTTGAAGTGAGGCTTGTTTTGTATACTTCGTAAAATGACTCGATTTAACATTTAACCAAAATTAAAATCCGTATATTAGTTAAACTATTCGTCTCTAATTGAAATGACAGGACATTCCTAGTAGTAAAAGTATCTAAAAATAGTGTAATAGTCCTTAAATCCTTTAAGGATAAGTCATTGACTTAAAAAGTAGGGGTAACGAAAACCCTTGTAAAGTCTTGGTGAAGCCAAAACTTTCCAACTTTTGTGTTGAATTATTCGTATCCTTTTTAGGATGTGAGGACATTTGATGAATATCTTGGCAATTTAACTATTCAAAAGTAGTTCGATATGAATTAAAACCCATTAATATCCTTCAAAGATTAAAAAATCCTTATTTGAAAATTATTTGTATGAACGTGCATGTCCATCTTGAACAGTCAGAAAAAATGAATTTTGTTTTTGGAACACTCGTGTCCTATTTGTCTTTACTTTAAATAATTGATTGACAATAAATGACTCTTCTGTACAAATAAAATTGATATTAATTTCTAAGTATGAAATAAGAGATTAAACATTTTTATTTCTATTAGAAATATTTTTAATTCAGTATTTAAAATTAATTAACGTGCTTCTATAATGCAAATTATGCCAGAAAAAACGCGTCCCAAACATCCCCTTTTGCGTCCCATACTGCCCCACATCGGGGAGGTTTGGGACAAAGCGTCAAGTTAAATGTTTCATCTTCTCCAAGAAAACTCAGTTGTTTTCCAAGTTCTATCGAGTATTTTTTTATGAAGTCAATAGCTATGAGTATCCTATAGACCGCATGAAATTGTAATACAGTATAGTCTCGCTATAGTCCATATTTGGTTCCAGATTTGACACTTGGGTCGTACATAGTCCATGTCATTTTTTAAAATAATCAACGACTTTTAGTATTGAAATTGCTCGGTGGCTTCCACTTTCTTTGCGATTGTGGTACTTGTCCTTGCTCTCTTCATTATGGATCACAATTATCACAACTACTCAATAAAGTTTACCAAAAATATTAAAATAATTATGACAACATTGCATGTCGCGTACTAAAAAACATAACCTCAGTGATTTGAAATCAACGGTCGATAAATTATGACTATAGAGCGATATGGCCTATAAGGGGACTCTACTGTACATTATCGTGATTTTTTGGAGTACTGTCTCAAAGTCAAAACATGAAAAAGTGTTCCAAACCTCCCCGGTCTCCCCTACTTAAAAATAAGTTAACTAATTGTAATCAAGAAGTCGGGTAATATATTTTAACAAAGTTTGAGCCCGATCGTAGGGCAAGAGATTTTGTTATGATTACTATAGCAGGTGAGCCATTGTTAAGAATCTCAGAATCTCACTTGATATTGATGTTCAAATATTTTCAAGAAAATAAATTAAAAATAATGGATTTTATATACATTTTTTTATTAAATATTTAATTTTTAATGAATGCAAGAGAGTTTGGTGAACGATGATTCTGTGAATCTCAATACAAATAGGGACATTTCAGCCGGCCCTTTCAGCTCGTTTCTTCTCCTTTTCTGCTTCCCATTCCAGGGGATGATTCATTTTATTGTGCCGGAAGTAATTGGCATTGCTGTTGAACTGTTTGGGACAGAATAAACACTGGTAGAGGACCTGACCCGTGTGCGAAGCCATGTGCTCCTTGAGTGACAGGGCTGTCTTGAAGGATCTCTCGCAGAGTGTGCATTTATGAACTCTGAGGGCTTTGTGCTTGTACTTGATGTGTTCCGTGAGAGCTGGTCTATTTGGGGCCACTCGTTGGCAAATTGGACATTCCAGAGGTCCGGAAGTGTTATGACGCTGCATATGCTTTCGCATGGCAATGCGATGCTTAAACATCTTCCCACAAACTGTGCACGGAACTCGAGGTTCTCGTTGACTTGTATGCTCAGCCACATGTTGTTTGAACAGATTCTTGCACCTGAAGATCTTTGCACAGACTTCACACACGGAAACGCAGGAATTCTCATGGACACGACGCACATGCTGCACGAGAATTGATGCTAGTGCAAATGCTCTGCCGCATGTCTGACAAATATGCTTCTTGTCCTTTGGCGCCATGTGAGTGATCATGTGGGCCTTCAGGCGGGACATTTGGACAAAACTCTGTGGACACTGATCACATCTGAACTCTCGCAATTCTGGTGGAGTATGCCTGAGTTTCTTGTGCACTTGCAGTCCGTATTGCGTCTTGTAGTGCTTCAGGCAAACTGTACACTTATGCGTCGTCGGATTTATGTGATCATTCATATGCTCATAGAGCTTCATTGGTCGATTGAGTTTTTTCCGGCAACAAACCACATATCCCCGGCACTTATGAACCGCCCGGAAGTGCACCTGGACATCGCTGAAACGTGGAAATTTGACCTGACACAGATCACACTCCATTTTGAAAAATGCATGGATTTCTGCGTCGATTTTTTCATCTCTCAGACGTTTTTCCTCCTTCTTCTGCTGACTCAATTCCTCAAATTCCCCTACGGTAATTCCTTCAGCTGGACTATCTTCATCATCTTCCTGTGGCTCAGGCTCAGGCACTTTTCGTTTCCGACCTCTCTTTTTGGTGATCTTCTTCCTCAGGGTGCGCCCTATTCGTTTCCTGGACTCTTCTGGAGCAGACTCAGTCTCTTCCTTAATATCCATCTCTCCCAGGGATCCACAATCACTAACACCATCACTGTCTTCTGCCTTTATCACCTCCCCGTCAGCCTCAATCTTCACGTCATTCTGCAAATCTTCCTTCTCGGAAGTCTGTTGCTTTTCCTGAAGCTGATACTCCCCAAAAACCTCCACCAATCGAGCCTCATTGTCTTTCGCCCTATTGAGTAGGGTTTGAAAATCATTAATTATATCAATGCAGTTTGTACAGATGCTCTTGGGCCAGTTATCCAGGGGAGATATTGAAATTCCCAGGAGACTCCTCAGGACATCAGCAATTTCCGGACTATCATTATTCTCTCCAAAAACCTCATAATACGTTGAGTTTTGAACGAGACACAATCGGCAGATGATACTCGAAGATGTAAATTCTTCCTTGATGTCCAAACATTCCATTTCTACACCCTGGAGACTACTCAAAATCCCTTTTAGAAAAACTACGGAATTTAATGTTTTGCTGTCAGCAGTATTTCAAAATGTAAACATCACTCAAGTGACCACAGCGCCGCGGTGGTGGATAGCAAGAAACTAAACTGACAGCATTCCCGGCTGACCAGGTGTTAACAGTTGGCAAACAGCTGGCTAACAACTCTGTTAACAACTCTGCTACCCGGCTAGGAATTTCTAACAACCAACAGCGAAAAGTAACAGAATGTTAACAGCCACTGTTACCAATTTCATGCAAATGGAAAGTAGGTGACGGTTGGCATGAAATTCATGCCAGTGCTGTTAGGTTTTTCAGGTATTTTTTAGCGCTCCAAGCGGTCGATCGCAAATATTTTGCTTTTGACATTTGACTGATGCGGTGATTGTGAAACTTGTGAAAAAGTGTAAAACTTGTGTCCAGATCTTAATTTTCTGGAAAATAAATAATGAGGTGAGTACCCAAGAAATAGGTAATTGTGTTAGAAAACTAGGAAAAGTGTAAGGTTACATTGAAGTACACTTTTATTTGCTGAAAATGAGGAAACTTCTAAGAGTCATTTGACTGCCAAAATCCTGGCCAGATGGTCTAGAGAACAGGTGTTATGTCTTATTTATACACCTCAGAATTACACCTGGACCAGTTTGTCTGGGAAATTTGGACTGAAACCTCAGAAAATTGGGGAAAATCTGTGAACTTCCGCGGGTCAAAGTCTTCCTTTTGTTTTTGACAAATTCCTGGACAAAAGATCACCGGGAGTGGATTTTGAACTGAATCATCCCTATCTTCTCTCTCTCTCTTCTTTTTATGTTTTGGCTGTCAGACTCAATCAGGTCCATATAGCCATTTCGCTCACTCTTATTTACATACGAGTTCCATCTGTTTTTCTTTTTTTTCCCATATGTTTGTTCCTCTCATCTCTCCTTATCATTTTTTTTTCTTTTTTGCTCCATCACAAATCCTTTTTTTTGCTCCCTTATCTTTTATCATACTTCCTTCTTGATATTTTTGCGTTCAGTTTGTAGCTTTCAAGGACGGTGAAAAACTGTTTTCCAATTATTCACCGGACGCGCTTCGATCAAGGATCGAACCGAGGGCCTCTGCGTCACAAAGCCAACACTTTGCCTATTGAGCTACCGATACCCCTATCCCTATCTTCAATACTTCCTACTCTTCCACTAACATTTGTCAGGAAAATTTGGACTGAAATCTCAAAATAATTGAGAAAATCCATCGAATCCCGGAAACGCAAAATTTCTTTCTTGTTTTTGACAATTTCTTGGTCAGAACACCACCGGGAGTGGATATTTGTCTTAATTATCCCTGTCTACAATAGCTCCTCATCATTCAGTAACGTCCGTCCGGGAAATTTGGACTGAAACCTCATAAAATTGGAGGAAATCTGTGAACTTGGTCGCGTTAAAGTCTTCCTTGTGTTTTTGATAAATTCCAGGTCAGAAGATCACCGGGAATGGATTTTGAACTGAATCATTCCTGTCTTCAAAACTTCCTACTCTTCCAGTAACGTTTGTCAGGAAAATTTGGACTGAAATCCCAAAAAAATTGAGAAAATCCGTCGAATCCCTGTGATACAAAATTTCTTTCCTGTTTTTGACAATTTCTTGGTCCGAACACCACCGGGAGTGGACATTAGTCTCAATTATCCGTGTCTGCACTAGCTCCTTCTCATTCAGTAACGATTGTCTGGAAAATTTGGACTGAAATCTCATAAAATGGAGGAAAATCTTTGAACTTCCATCATTCAAAGTTTTACTCTTGCTTTTGATAAATTCTTGGTCACAACACCACCGGGAGTGGATATTAGTCTCAATTATCCTTGTCTACAATAATTCTTCCTCATTCAGTAGCGTTTGTCCAGGAAATTTATGTATTACAAATTTTACAGAGGTGAAAGAATCTTTAGAGTTTCACGAATTAGAACTTTTTGTTTGTTGTTTATCAATATGATCAAAAGAGTATTATACGGGCTTCAGACCTGAGGTTTAGTCACATGGCTTAACTTATTTAATTCTTTATCAGTCCAATATTTTTGGAAAATTTGAATTAAGATTGAATTATTATTGGTAAATGGTCTATAAGGTCTATAAAATTTTGAAAAACCAATAAAATTGGTTGTTGTTTGGATTTTTTAGGCCTTCGGGTACTGGGCTAAACATCTAGTCACATCTTGCTTTGTTGCAATATTCTTTTTATTTTATTTGTAACAGATATGGCATTCAAAAAGATCCAGAATCCACGGAACCTTCAAGAATTCGAGAACAACTTACAATCACAATTTTGGAAAGGCGAATTTGTAAGCATGCTTTTTATTTTTATTTTTTTTTCATTTTCATCAGTAAAATATGAAAATTTTCTCTTAATATTAAAACTTCTCATCTTTATTTTCTTTCAAATATAACTTTTAAAAAGTAAATCGAGTAAATGAGAGTCAATTTCATTTAATTTTTAAACATTTGCTTTTAAATCGGCAGGCGGAGATTTCACGCAATCCTACAAGGATCTTATGTCTGTGATAGCCTAATGCTGCAGTATAACCTGGGAATTATGGAAAAAAGGATTCATCCAAACGCGAATTTGTGCAATATATGGAAAGGTGAGTAATTTCAAACTAATCTTGGTTCCTAATTTAAAACTTAAAAAAATATGTATTTTAGCTGCGAGCGGACTTCAAAAAGTAGGATTTAAAAGAGGAGGTCTTTGGAGTTTACAGCTGCCCATAATAGTCAATACGCAAAGCGTCAAAGAATAAGATCCGGTTCTCCCGTGAAAACCAACTGCCAGATTCAACAGTCAAATTGAAATATCAATTTCATAAAATTAATAACGCTAAAAAAGTTTTCGAGAATACCTAAAGTAATTTTTTTTATTTTCCTGTTTATAAGATTTGTAATTCTTGAGGATAATTAATGTTTTCCTTTTTTTGTTCATAAGCTTTTCAATTCACAAAGTCCATAAATTTACGTAATTGTTGACGTTAAACTATTTTTTTAAATTTTCAAGTCAATTCTCGAAGTTTTCCTATTTTTCTATTGATAAGTTTTTCAATTTATAAACTTCATAAATTTATGAAATTTTTGACTTCACCTAATTTTTAAAAAATGTCCAAATTAGTTTTCGAAGTCATTTTTTTCATATTTTTTTATTTATAAATTTTACAATTTATAAAATTCATAAATTTATGAAGTTGTTGACGTTAAACTATTTTTTAAAAAATGTTCAAGTTAATTGTCGAAGTTATTTTTTTTTCTTCGATTTTTTCTTATTATTGATGTTAAAATGTTCAAAGAAATTTAATATACCTTAATAAATAATTTTTTTTAATAATAAATTCACGCTTTTTTATTTTAAAATAAAAAAAAAACAACCAATAAAAAATATATAAAAATTAACAGAATGGTAACAACGCTGTTAGAATTCTGTTAGATAGTTCATCTATCATCCGCCACGAGCTCTGCTCCTATGACATTTTCATGTTAAAGTTGGTGATGTTTGTTCGGCAAATTAACAGCTCTGTTACTATTTCTGTTAACAACTAGCAGCTAGTTGTTAACACTGTGTTGGCCGGGTAGGCAATTCACGAAATTAACCAGTCAAAATTTTGACTGGTTTACTGCATGTTTTCTGTGAAGCGAATTTCGCCAACCCGGTAAAAGGTGCGTCTCTTCGCTAAAAATGGAGGGTGTACAATATAGGGCGTTTCAACTTGGAAAAATTTTTTTTGGCACTATTCTGAGGGTGCTCTACATGATGAGACAAGAAAGTTTTTCTTCTACGACCATATGATCAGACGCTGTTTAGAGGTGGCTGAACGACCCTCTCTGTAGAACAAAGTTCTGATTTTACCGGATTTTACACTACAGAGAGGGTCGTTCAGCCACCTCTAAACAGCGTCTGATCATATGGTCGTAGAAGAAAAACTTTCTTGTCTCATCATATACAGCACCCTGAGAATAGTGCCAAAAAAAATTTTCCTAGTTGAAACGCCCTAGTGTACAAGGTTTTGGGTGTTGCACCTGTTGGAATGTCTGGGTGTACCCAGACAATTTCACCTGCCAGCTCGAGACCGGAGGGTACGATTTTTTTTACCAAAATCTCACGAAAAAGTTATTTATTTGCATTATTTCATTTAAGTAAAGATACCCAGACACAACAATAATAATAAAATATTGTATTTTAAAATTTTATAAACGTTAAATACTTCATGCGTTCTGAAAAATAGATTCTGGGAAAGTTCAGTGATTAAAGGAATTACAGTAGACTCTCCCAAATTCGGGCATATGGGACCGAAATGTCAGCCGAATTAGACAGAAATTCGGGCGACAAACTTTTTGAAATGCAACGATTTTTTATTCATGTGCATTTAGATATTGAGTTTACACACTCATATATATATAACGTAAATTGCATGAAAATCCCTCAATAATGCAAAATCACATCAAAACTAAGACAAACCATGCCAAATTTGAGCATATTTGATTCATTTGATGATTATAATCAAACTTGAAAAATGACAACAAACTTTTTTCAAATGTAACCGCTGGCCGAATTAAAAATTAGCCCGATCTTAAAAGAGCCGAATTTACGAGAGTCTACTGTATTCATAGCTCTCACTCTCATTGATGAACTTCCATACCGATTTTCCTCTTCCGGCCAGAGATTTCCGCCCAAAAATAGAAAATTCCCCACAAATTATGCAAGTGCGCGACCTCTCAGATTTTAACCCTTTAAGGACGATTGGAACACCGGTGTCCCATAATGAAAATAATTTTTCCTGACTACCTAAAGTTATTTTTTCTTATGTCTGTACATAATTGTAAAGTAGAAGGTTGAAGGAATCTAGAATATTTTTTGCAAGTATCTAGCTATTTGCTATGTAGTAAATATTTAAGCTAAAAAATAGCGAATTTTTAAATTCTCAAATTCGTAATTGATTTATTTCATTTTTTATACTTCCTATTTTTTTAAGCAAAACCCTTTTGGAAATAAAAACTACAATACTCATACGTAATATTTTTCATTAAAGCGAAAAATATAATTTATTGGTATTGTCAGAAAAATTGCTTAAATTTTTTTTGCTATTTTTGTCCCTATCATTCATAGAAGCACAAAATACACCTAATCAGACTCTATTGGACTTTCCAAGGTTAGATGTAAGATTTATCATTGATTGTGTTTCTCAGTTTAATTTTTATAGTTGATTTTCAGTCCGTAAAAAGTGTCTCGTCGTTAAAGGGTTAACGTGTTTTTCACGTCCTGCTTCCTGAAATTGGCCAGAACCCATTGCCAGAGCCCTCACTGAAGTACCTTCTACCCAAATTTCCACTTCCGGTCAGAGATTTCCGCCCCGAAAATAGAAAATTTCCCAGAAATTCTGTAGTAGGCGAGCTCGTCGATCTTAACATATTTTTCGCATTTTGCTCGCCAAAATTCGGCGCAAATCATTTGGGTTTCCCATCCATGGTCTTCACTGATATACTCTTTTCACGACCTTCCACTTCCGGCCAAAAATTCCTGCCCCAAAAACGAGAAAATTGTCAAGAATTTATGCAAGTGTCCACACTCCGGAAGTTGCACATTTTTTCCCATCACGCTGGCCAGAAATCGATCAGAATCACCTGCATGTCTATCTACAACCTTCATTGATATACTTTATTCACAATTTTCCACTTCCGGCTAGCAATTTCTTCCAAAAAATAGAAAATGTTCCAGAAATTGCACGAGCACGCGAATCTCGGGATTTTCATGCATTTTTGAACGTCTGTGGCCAGAGATCGGCCCAAATTCCTAAAATGTGTTGTTCATATAAGTTATTGGTATATTTTCTTCAGGATCTTCAACTTCCGTTCAGGCATTTCTGCTCAGAAGATTAAAAATTTGACTAATCATTTTTTGTTTTATCTTACATGATCGTGGGGATGAATCAAGTCAAGATTGCCGACAACGGATTTGGGGAATTACAACACAGAGGAAATTTCTTCGGATCATCCCCGAGGCAAGAGACAAGGCAGCACCAGACTTGAGAAAAACATGCAACAGTTCCTGCCTCATTAATATTTTTAAAATATTTGTAATTTTCTTAAATTTTCCTTTTTTTAATAAAATGTAATCTTACTAAAAAAAAAAGTTTTATTATTACAAAAAATAAAACGATTTTGAAAAATTATTGTTAACCCCCAACAGGGTAAGACCGCCTCCAGGCGGTCTTAACAAAAATCACATTTACAGCGACAATAAAGGTTTTATTTATTTAAAAGTACTATAGTGTCCTCGGTAATAGTCTTATAAACATCTCTTGAAAGTTTGAACTCATTTTGACTCTTCGTTTTGTTGCTATTCCCAGTTTTGTGTGACAGGTCAGAGAAAAAGCAACAAAAAATATTTGTGCAAAAAAACTCATTTCCAATTTCCATAAAAATACCGATTTAAAGTTATTTGACTAAAATAAATTTATTTTTTACTGAAAGATAAGTCATTCTACTTTGTATATTTTATTTTAAAAATTTTGAAAAAACTAAAAATGGGAATTTTAGAAGCAAAAAAAGTTTCAAAAAATGTTTATATTTTCTCACTTAGCGCCTAAACTAAAAAAGATAATGAAGAATGGATGGGTTTTTCGACTTTATTGGATTATAATTATCCTAGAAAACATTGTTTTAGAACTTTTTTTCGCATATTAAAGAAAACACCGTTAGAGGGTTAATAAAGAAGTAACACTGGTGTTAACAGAATGGTAACAACTCTGGTAACAGAGTGTTAACAGCGGCAGCCAAAAATTTAGGTATTACAGTAGAGTCTCCTAAATTCGAACGCTCGGGGGGTATTTTTGACATTTCTCACCTCCCAAATTCGAACGATTTTTTCAAAACTAACGAAATTTGTGTGAGATTAAATTGTACTTTGAATCAAATTTCCGTACTTTCTTGCAAGCCTTAGTGGTAAAATACTTCCTTTTCATTTTACACGACCATAATGTATGTAAACATTCAGGAAGAAGCACATAAATATGATTTTCATTCACCAAGAATACGAACTTTCTAACATAACCTCACAATTGACGTTTTGAATCCAAACGGCGTTCGAATTTGAGAAATTCAGATTTGAGAGACTCTACTGTAGTTCCACTAGTGACCACCATGAACGCTGAACTAAAACATTTGTTAGCAACAAAAAGTGAGATGTTTTTTTAGGAGACCAACCAGAGTTGTTAACAGAGTTGTTAGACAGCTGTTTGCCAACTGTTAACACCTGGTCAGCCGGGCATTGTCTCTAACCTCACTTTTGTGTTTTGTTTTTAGGAAAACAAACTTTTTTCTCACGAATAAATTGTGCAAAATAAAAGTGAAATGGTGGAAAATAGTGAAGAAAAATCAGTTGTATCACTTCTAGGATATACCGGGACACAGATTTGTCGGTTTTGTTTGGGAACAAGTGAGAATTACCTTGATTTGTTGACAAATGAAAGAGGCTCCGATGTTATTGTTTTTCTCAAAAAATATTTAAACTTCTCAATTGATTCCTGTGATTCCTGGCCAAAATGTGCCTGTTTGAAATGTGTAGAAAAAATAGAATCCTTCAGTAGACTTTGGGAAACAATTCAGAAGAGTGAAGTAGCCCTGAGGGAGATATACATAAAAAAGGAAGATGTGGAATCTGAGGAGATTCCGGAACTCTCGGAAAGTGCCGTAGATGAAATTCTTCTGAAGATTGAAGAAAGCTCAGAAAGTTCAGCACAAGAAAGTCCCTCGAAACCTGATACTCCGCCTGTGGACGATGGGAATAGAGATGAGCTTATGATAGGTGAATTTATAGCTCTAATTTGTGATATATGCAAAAAGGATTTTGCAAAACTCGGGGAATTGCGCCTCCATTTCCGGCGGGAGCACAAAAAAGTGTGGTATGTGGTGTGCTGTAAAGTTAAACTTAGACACAGGAAGCATATCCTGGAACACTTGTCCTATCACACAAATCCCAATGCCTTCAAGTGTCCTCATTGCCTCAGGCAGTTTATGAGCCAACAGGCTCTCTCGAATCACACTGAGAATCGCCACAAGCCCGAAAAACGCGTCCTAGTCTGTGACATCTGCAAGAAGACCTTTGCTTTCAAGTCCATCTTGACCACTCACATAAGGGAATTGCACCTGAAGATCAAGAGGACGCCCAAGAAGATAAGGGACATTCCAAGACCAGAGAAAAAGTGCATTTGTGAGATTTGTGGACGAGAATTTGATAGAATGAAGACATTGAAGAGGCACTTTGACACCCACTCAACTTTCTTCAAGTCCAGTGCTAAGACAGAGGCACAATTTAAGTGTGACCAATGCGAAAATGTGTACAAGACCAGGCATTCACTGTACACTCACGCCAAAAAGCACAGTGCCTACGGGACCTACAAATGCAAGATCTGCCCTAAAGTTTCTCCTACGCCAAATGCCCTGCGGAAGCACGTGAAGGATAGTCACACGCTGACCAGGGATTTTGTCTGTCACATCTGCAACAAAGGATTCAAGCGCCAGATCGTCCTTAAGGTAAGAGAATTCCTACCTAATAACGAATAAGCCTAGATCAACTTATAATAAGTGAGATTCTTAATGTGAACCAACTCAAAATGCCTGCCAATATGAATTGAAACTGAATTTGAGATTGAGAAACGTTCTGAAGAAATTTTGGGACAAAACCAAAAGGCGTGACCGTTCTCTGTAATTTTGCTACACTGAGAAAAAAAGAGGCTGCGATTAACTTTTTTTTCTCGTAACTTTAACACTTTTTATATGTAAAAATATATCAATATTTTTTACCGTTAGATTTACACCTTTTTAAGAGTAAAATTAACATGAAAAAGGGTAACTTTAACCCCTAATACACCTAAAAAGGGTAATATTTACACTGTTTTCGGATCAATACTGCAGGGTAAAATTAACATTTCCGGAATGTTATTTTAACTTTTTCGGATTTCTCGCAGTGCAAAGGACTAAACTTTATACACTCAGTCCCGGTATTATGCACTTCGGGATTATGCACCTGACGAGATTATGCATATATGTACAATTATGCAAGTTTACCTACTTTTGGGAGTCAATTTATGAAATCATTTTTGAAATACGCCTGAATGTATACTATTTTGTGACGCGGAAAATTTGAAAACATTTTGCTACTTTTTCAGAATAAAACTTCAATTTTCTTTTATTAACCCTTTAACGACGAGACACTTTTTACGGACTGAAAATCAACAATAAAAATTAAACTGAGAAACATAATCAATGATAAATCTTACATCTAATCTTGAAAAGTCCAACAGAGTGATTCGGTGTATTTTGTGCTTCTATGAACGAGGGGTTTCTTCTCGCGGTTGAATGTTGATTAGTGATGTTAATGAAAATCATGTTGATGGTCCCCCGAGCGATTTAAAGAAGAATCTCCACATTTATCAATGTTTCAGATAAGTTTTAAAATATATTTTCTCAGAAATGTTTAGGAAATTTGCTCTAAAATAGGTACACTTCATATTTTTGAAAAATGACAAAAACCAACAAATGAGGCATTTAGAGTGATCGGAGCGGGATGTCTTAGATTAGCAAAATTGTAGTCCTAAGTGGTGCCTATCGCCTGGTGTCAATGAATTTTTAATATTTTGTTTAGTTTATTTTATACAAATTTTTAAAACCTCACTTTAAGACCATTTTTTTGGTAATTCTTAGAGAAACTCCAATTTTACACACTGAAGGAGTGGTTTTATAAAGTCTTTTGGACTTATCAAAATTGAAGCACAGCTAATGAGCTTTCTAACGGACGCACAATTTTTAAGTTCTGTTCACTAGAACCTGAGATATAACGGATAATGTAAGGCAAAGCAGAAAAAATATAAAAGTATTAATAAAAAAAATGTTACGTGTTGGAGCAAAACCAAGACTAGATTCTTAATCATGGGACTTGACTCTATCAAACGTACCATGTGAGATCTCCGTTAGAAAAAAAAGTTGTGAATTTGTTGCATAGTGTTATCGGCCTAGATCAAACGGTTACAGATATCAACTTATGGTTTTCAGTGACCCCCTATAAAAACAATATCTTCAGACGTTTTTTTTTTCTTTTGCCCGTTTATTTCTGGTTATATTCTATGTTCAGAAAAAAAGCAATTTTGAATTTTCCAAGAACAAAGTTTAAGCACTCTTTAGAATGGTTTCTTTTCCAACATTTATATCCGATTTCTTCAAATTTAGAGTTTTTTTTTGAAAGATTTTAAAATTTCGAATATTGCTGCATCGGTCTTAATCGTCTATGAATCAGTAAAGTATCGATAAATAATTTAAATTTCTCGAGAATTATTTTTTATTGACGTTGTGCGGAATCCCCGGATTATGCAAATTTTCGGGAAAGAAAACACCGCGCGAAATGACAAGCATCCAGAAAATTTGCATACCCACAGGGACCACAGGAAAGTTCTTTCGAATAAGTCGAAAAACTTTCGAATAGGAGCTCATAATGTGAAATAATTTTTTAAATACCTCTAAACCCCCTAAATGTATGCATTTTTTTCGAAGCAGTAAATTTGAAATGCGTAACTTATGAACAGTTGGCGCTAAAAATAGTACAAGATATTGTCGAAAAAAATATTTTGCATATTTCACGGCGTTTCCGAAACTTATTCAAAAGAAATCTCCTAAAAGTATGCAAAATTTCTGTATGCACAGAAAAAACATATTTTTTAAAATTGTTCGTAAATGTTTGTGAATTCCTATCGGGAACTTACGAAATGCTCATAAATCGTATAACACACAAAATAATTCATAAAAGTTTGTACTCTTTTCTTGAACATTGTTTGTAACATGATTACTTGACGAGCATTTTTATACTTTTACTTTTGTATTTCGTTCGTTAATATATGTAAACACACAAAAAATGTTCGTAAAATTTTGACATTATATTCGTAAATGTTCGTAAAATGTTTGGCATGCAAACAAAAATTGCCGAAAAAGTTATGAACAATGTTTGCGAGAAAAGTACAAACTTTTACGAATTCGTTTGTGGGTTAAAAGATTTACGAGCATTTCGTAAGTCCCCAATAGGAATTCACAAACTTTTACGATTTTTTTGTGTATAAAGCCGTTTTGCGCGATTTTTCTCGATCAAAAAAAATACAGGGCGTCTCGGGATTATGCAAATTTTCGGGACACAGAAAAAATATTTTGTAAAAATGTTCGTAAATGTTTGTGAATTCCTACGGGGGAGTTACGAAATGCTCGTGAATCGTATAACCCACAAACAAGTTCGTAAAGAACTTGTTTCACAAACATTGTTCGTAAGATGATCATTTGACGAACATTTTTTGTACTTTTACAAACATTTGTTCGTAAATGTTCGTAAACACACAAAAAATGTTCGTAAAATTTTGTCATTTGTTCGTAAAATGTTCGTTAGGAAAACAAACATTTACGAATATTATTACAAAATATTTTTTTCTGTGTACATAACATACAGAAATTTTGCATACTTTCAGGAAACTTCTTTTGAATAAGTTACGGAAACGCCGCAAAATATGTGAAATATTATATTATTGGCACCAATTTTTAGGATATTTTCTGCGTCAAGGGTTCATAAATTACGCATTTAAAAAATTTACCGCGTAAAAAATATTTGTATACACTTAACTCTTTCCGGACCACAACATATCCAGCGAACGAATTTAAGTAAAACTCATTTTATTGTAACTCTTAGTGGTCAAATATGACACTTTTACAGAGAAAGAATTTTTTCCTCTGGGAAATTGGAAAACTCATGGGTACTCTCGTCCCCAAAAGAACGCAAAGGATACAAACTTCAATTTTCCTAAAGTCAATATTATCGATTTTGTAAACTATTTGTGCGTGTCAAAGGACTCCTTTACAATGTTGATAACTAAAACAAGATGAATTATTGACTAGTATCTTCTGCGATGTCCAGGAAGTGCTAAAAAAGACACCAAGCTCCTGCATGTAAACAGATTCCTCGTAATATTTTACACATAACACTTTAAAATACATTTCTCTCAACACGATGTAATTGTAGGCACATTAAGCTTTCTCAAGAGCCAAAAAAATACTTCATCGACAATAAGAATTCATTAAAATCTGGAAGAACTTCCCGGAAAGCAATCTCCCGCGCTGCCAAATGTCAAAATTATCGACCATATTGGCAGAAATGTCGCTTCCGCTTGGAATTTTGTTACAAGGTTGGTGTCAAAAAGCAAATGGCGGACATTGGCGGGATAACCTTATATTTGAAATCTAGATTTTTGGGAACGAGAGTACCCATAAAGTTTGAACAAGTTTTTTGAAAATTTTAGAAAAAATTATTTTTCGAATTTATGCAATCTGTAATTGTTAGTTATCATACTTATTGGCCCCGAGAGGTTTTTCCTTATACGAGTCTAGAAATATCAAAAAAAGTCACAATATCTCCAAAGGAAGCAGAAAATCGAAAATTCACGATTTTTGACCAAAAATATCTAAGCTCAGGAGTTAATTAGGATCCTGCAAAAAAATATCTTAGATTTGGACATCCTTTATAGTTTATAATCATCCACAAGAATCGGATTTTTATCGATTCTAGATAGTCTAAAAAAATTGTTGTTTCCATGGGTACCCAGTGTCCCAAAGGAGACGAAAGAGTTAACCATTATGTCGAGTATAACTACGCTAAGCCGTCCCTCGGCTAATCCTCAGGTCTGTCAAGGCCCTAAGGGATGTGAATTTTGACTTTATGAAATTTTCCTGATCTAAAAGGGTGTGCCCCGGGCGTTTAACTTAATTTCCTTTCTGCTAATAATATTATACAACCTATCAATTTTTGTTTTAAATGACAATTTTTTCCAAAATACTGCCCAATAAGCTGAAAGCCAAAAAAATTTGTCATTTTTCGATTTCGAGCTTTAAATCAAATTTGCAACCAATTCGTCGTATCAACTCGTAAAAGACAGCTTACCTACCATAAGTTGATCTGTGCTTAATTATTTATTTTCCCTTTGAGTTGTTTTGCAAAAATCTTTTTAAAGGTCAAGACAATCATTACGAGCATTCAGCGAAAACTTTCGCACTTCAGTTAGCTCTTTTAATTTGTATTTGAAGGAACATATAGCCACCCACACTGGAGAGTATCTCTATTCCTGTGAGATTTGCTCCAAACAATTCCGGGCTGGAGCGTCCAAGAGTCAACACATTCGCCGGGAGCATCCAGAGATGCGCCAGAAGACCACCTGCCCTCGAATTCAGAGCTAAATCTTGGGAGTTTGTGTGTGTTTGCGTATGGAAATATCGGGCACTCGTTATCATCCAGCAGACTCAAGTGACGTCGAAGACGATCTCAGTCAAAGGTCAACTGATTCTTAGTTGTGATTACACTTCAGTTGGTGTCATTTGTTCAGTCAGATCGCATTCCAAAGCCAATTTCGTTTTTTTAGGGAGAATAAAATGAGAATTTTTGGTATTATCCTGATTTCTTTTCTGCTCCTTCGGCATCAGATTTATTGTGAATTTGCAGAAGGTGAATAAATTTGTGTGTTTTGTGTAAGAAAATCCTCCAAAAAAAGATTCTTTTCAACATTTTATATTCAGATGATGATGAAGAGGAGCCCCTGACGGAGGCTCCAGTGACGGGGCACAATGCCAAAGTGGCCGAAAGTCGCCTTTCAGCCCAAATATTCGCCATTATCGAACACTACAAGCAACCAGATCCCATTGGACTTCCTGGAGCTCCTGTTCCGGACCCCATGAAAATTCCACCCATCAAGAAAACCCTCACCATGACCACACTGTACATGGAGAATATTCTGGCGTACGGACTCTCAAAGTTCAGAATAAAGTTTGTGAATATGGACTTGAAAGAGATGAAAGTGTTTGCAGGGGTTCAAGTGGATAAGATGACGCTTGTGGGCAATTACACTCTCAATTCTCTCTTTAGTCGATCTTCTGGACCATTTACAGTGATTCTCAAGGATGTTTTCACAGAGGGAAATGTGACTTTGGGCGTGGAACGGGATGGAAAAATCAGGACGCAAGACATTGCAATGGACAGCACTTTTGCGGATATGTCCATGGATTTTCAGAATCTCGGTAAGTCTTAAAATATTATTTTATTTTCAGCATCATTTTTTCGCTGAGATTATTTACAATCTTAGTTTTTGGTCGTCTTAAACCCCAAATAGAGCCAAGCTAATCCTTGAGAATTAATCCCGTGGAATTTGGCAGTAAAGGATTAGGTAAAGAAAATGTGTGCAAAGGACCTCTAACCCATTTTTCTAAACCCCCAGTATATTTGGGCTAAACCTTGACTACTAAGTTTTATTGACTGAATATTTTGGAGGATCAGCATGAGTCTATTTGAGATTTTAGCAGAGCCTACTAAGACACGTTAGAATGTTTTAAAAAATTCCGAATGTAAGGGCCTCGACAGACCTGAGGATTAGCCGAGAGACGGCTTAGCGTAATTATATTCGAAATAATAATTAAACTATATTTCTATCATTTTCCACTAAGTCGTCTCTCGGCTTAAGTCGTAAGCGTGTCTAGGGCATAAAATCCCCTTTGGAGATTGAATGATGAGAATCTTTGCAAGATAATTTCGTATTGGAATACTTTAGTTAGAAGAATATTTTCGGTGAGGACTGTGTCTTGGCTAGTAATCTCCGAAAAGAAAATAAAATGAGGAATTTGTTAAGAAACTTCAATAAATTGGTCTTAAATATGAATATTCATGTAAGTTTTAATACACGCCAACTCCATTAAGGATAATCAATTAAAAATAAAATTATTGTTTTTATCTTTAATTGAAACTTTTACTACAGAATTGCTTACAATATTGATGCTATTACAGTGGAAATAAAAAGACCGATCCTATCTTATCTAAGTGCCCAAATAGACTTAGGCTGAACCTCAAGAATATTCAGTCTGTAAAATTTATCAGAGAAAGATTAGGTAAAGCGAATGCATACAAAGGACTTCTGGAGGGTATTTCTGTAACACTCTGGCAATGCCATATGACAAATTGGGTTTGAATCTCAGGAGAGCTTTTTCGAAAATGCGATTCTGTAGCCGTGACATTGCCATTTCAGCTCACGTGACTCACGTTGGGGTTGTAATTCGGGAAACTCCTTTACTCAATGGTATTTCGATATATACTACATTGTCCTATGCACTATGTGTGTCTCGGAAAATCTCATCAAATGGTGCATTACTGATATTAAATTTCCTTGCCATTTCTTATAATCACCTTAAATGTGTCTCGGCTAAAATAATCTTACAGATTTTGCTTTATTTTTGAATTATTGTAAAGTTGTGTATCTGATAAAAAAGTATCTGATAAACTGATGATAAGGATGGAGTACTTAACTTTTGAATAATACCTGTCTCATAGAAAAATTTTGTGTTAACGTTTTGACTAATTCAAGATAATATAGGGAAAAATGAAGTACCTTCGGACAATTCAAGCTTCGGACAACTCATTTTTTCCCTGTTCTTAATGGATTTTACACATATCTCTTTTCTGGAAATTTGAGGCATTGGATCAGCTATTCAATAGCTATTGATCTGCTATTGAAATATTATATCATAATGGGCCAAAATAATTTAAAACACATTGAAAAAAAAGTGAATTGTGCGAAGCTTCAGTCGTCCGAATGTAGTGCGATTTCCCCTAAAAGGTTTTGTTTTATTTTTGTGCGTTATTTTTCATGTGAAATGTTGTTGAAAGAATCCAAGTAGAGTTTTTAAATTAACAACAGCTCAAATGGCTCAAATTAGGTCATTTTTTCAAGTCTATAAGACATAAAATCTCTGTAAAATTGTGGCTGAGCTTTCCTACAGTCTCATTTAATTAATTAGTGCTCTTTGAAAGAATCTACGGGGAATGTTTAATGACCAAGTAATTAAAATGCATAACAAAATGTGATCCAAGAAGAAATGACATTAAAGGACATTGATTTTCGAAAATATTTCGAACACAGATATTTTCAGAAATAAAGATTTTACGTACCGAAAGATAGACAAAAATAAAATGAAATAAAATCTCAGATGACTCATTGGAGATTTTTAGTTCGAAAAGATGACTTCGTTTTGTATAACCGTTGTTGAAATGCGCTGCATTCGGACAAAATATCATTGATATTAAAAAAGAAAAATTAACTTCGGAATTTTCGAAAAGTTATGAGAATTTTTGAATTATTCAGCCATTATCGATAGTCGAAATCGAAATAACAAAAGGTTAGCAAACATTTTTTACAAAATGGCTTAGCTTTTCTGATTTTAGAAATCCATTTTCGAACTTTTAGAAAAAAATTATGGATGTATTCAAGCTAAACGTTCAGACAAGAAATGAGTGTAGTGATTGATCTCGAGCTCGATAGCCCATTTTAAAAAAGAACTTAAAAGTTTTCTATGAAATAGCATTAGAATTTGTTACGTTGTTTTCTAATGCCGTATCAGTCAATGTGTAAGCTTCACCCCAAAAAGTTTTGCGGTACAACTTTTCAGTTAACTCAAATTCTAATTGTTCGAAATTAAAAATATAGGGCGCAAAGCGAAAGGTCTCGTGAAGTACTATAAATCCTTATATAGGTATTATAAACGCTAGGTGCTCTGACGTCGGAAAACCGAAATTTCGGCGATAATAATACATTCGGCGAGGACAAACTCAATTTGAAACAAATTTGAATTTCCTTAAAAAGAATCTTTGAAAACAAACCTTTCAATTTGTTTTGAAATTCATAGAAGGCGTGGCTTATTTATTTATGCCACGCCTACTTTGAAGTTTTGAAGAAACATTTTATGACAGACATTGAGGAATACTATATTATTTTTCAAGGTTTCATGGGTGCTGTTTTTCAGAGTTTCGTAAACTCTGCCTCGAATCTTGTTTTTGACGCTATGAAGCCTTTCATGCTCAAAGAGGCGTATGCTAAAATTTCAACAGAGGTCGATTCACATCTGGATAAAGCAATTGCGGAGAATGTTCTGCCCAATTCTATAGCGCCTTTGGATATGGCAATAGCCGAAGGCAGGAAGAAAATCAGGGCTTTGGGGTATGATCCTTTCAAAGTGAGGGATTACAATCACACAGTGGGGATGTTCAGCATGGAGATGACGAATACTTGGATCATTGGTGTATCTTCCTTCTACAGAGTCGGAAATATCACAGTGTCAATGCAGAATAACACAATGACAGTCAGTAAGTCCTTTTGTGTAAGTTTCTTTTTAGCTAGGACATACTATAGTGATTCGTGTCTGCAGGAACGCAAGTTGGAACGCAGCAGATTAAAGGATCGACTCAATGGGAGCTTTCGGTGGGAAGTGGGATGATCACAAGGGGCGGAAGGGCTCAATTTACAGTTGAGCATATCAAAATGACCACAGCCATGAGTCAATCACTGGATGTGCGGAATAGGCCAGTGATGAAGGATTTACAGATGGAATTGGGGAATATTCAGGTGAGAACAGAAGGTGCTGGAACACTGGATTATCTCATAGAGTTTGCTGTCAATATTTTGCCCAATTTACTGAGGTATCAAATTATGGATGCCATTGAGAATCCGGCTAAGACGAGAATTCAGGAGGAACTCAATAAAATTGACGTGGAGAAATTTATCAGACAAAAATTGCCGGAATTTGAAAGGTTGGGTCTCAAGATGGACTTTGACTTTGAGTTTTAATCACGAAAAAGAATATTACACTTGAATTTGCACGGTTTCTTCCGAAATATTTGTGTATTTTATTTTATAATTTAATAAAGGCGTTTTTAACTTAATTTTTCTTTTTTATTTGTTGTATTCCAGAAATTAGTATTTCCGCGTATTGGCCGGGTAAATAAGGGACTTTAATATTCTCTATCTAAAATTATCTCTGTCTAACTGTGTTATCACACTAGCACATTAAAATTTTAATATGATTCACATTAATTGTCACTGGTGAGAGTCCAAATGTGTAATTTGTGTGTTTGAATCATTTTATATTCAAAATTTGATCTATTTGTTGATAAAAAGGTGGACTTGGCCCGCAAAATTTGATATAAATTGATTTATAGCATTAATGCAAAAAATTAATGCGATTTTCTCTTTAATTTTTTAATGTGAAAAATACTTATGCTTTAGGTAAATTTAAACTTTATTTTTGCAGGCCAAGTCCACTTCTTTATCAATAAATAGTAAAACCCCAAATATTGTGACTCAAAGACACAAATAACATATTTGGACGCTCACAAGCGACAATTAATGTGAATCACATTAAAATTTTAATATGCAAGTGTGATAAAGCCGTAAAAGGAGTAATTGCTAAACTTCTTAATCAAATCACTGAAGGGACTGTACCAAAAAATGAAGAAAATTAATGACCAAAAGCATTTTCTTCATAATAAAACTACTTTTCCCCTGACTGGAAGGTCAAATAAGATTTTTCTCACTTACCTCGGGCCTGGTTGATCACCTGCTAATGCCACTGGAGTCTGCAAGAAAGAAAAAGACCATTATTTTCCCGAAAAATCGAACCAAAATTATCAAAGGAATTCTCCAAGAAACCGCAATCAGATAAACAGAATCTCTTGATACTCACCAGGCCTTCTGGAGATCCTCGCTGGAGATGCTGGGGAATTCCCACCAACAGCTCCCGATGATCTTAGTTCCTTGATGGGACTCAACAGCGATCTCCAGGTACTCTTTTATGCACATAATACTAAATTTGATTGAACTATTGGCTTTTCCTTTTGAAACACCAGCCTCCTGGAGACCACGGAATACTCGAATACCGCTTATGGAGTCTCTAAATCTAAAGTCTAACTGGTAAAGGAGGGCATGGAGATGACGTGATCTTTCGCGCCGAGTTCCCCTAACCTCACTTTGATTGTTCACTTCCGGAAAATCCGAAAAACTGCTTGCTTTTCTTATTTAGGAACGATTAGCGACACTCAGGATTGCTTTTTTCATCATAAATGCACTACATTTTTTCCTTCAGATCCCCACAAACCTATCAACTACAGAATTTCCCGGGAAAAACTCTATTTATTCACAGAAACACTTTTCACTGAAGCACTTTATTTCTTGCATTTACCACCACTTCCTTCATAGAAAACACTAAACCCCCACATGCATAAGGCGCCCAAGGATGCCCACTCACGAATTTCACTCAAAGAATTAGGAAAATGTCGCGGGAAAATGCGAAAAAATGGGAAAATTCGAGAGCCTCGAAAAAGCTTTCAAGCTTCCCACGTACTGAAACAACAGTGAAAAAATGAAGATGGCGCATCGGAAGGGGAAGAACACCGTTAACATTTAAGTGCTTCCTCGAACTCGAAACCGTTCAAAGCCGGTTTGAGGTCTCTCTGAAAAATGAATAATAAAAATTGCGTAAAATTTTTGTCATTCAATATAATTTTTTTCTGTACAGAATGAAAGTACGAAAAAAAAATTGTTAAAAAGTATTCATTTGGCTTTTTCATCCACAAATTTTAATAATTTTCACTTGGTTTTTGTAATTTATTACAATTTCTTCTGTAATAGGAAATCTCAGTAGAGGAGTAGACATTTCAAGTCTTTTCTACCCTTCTAGACTTTTTTTCAAGGGTAGAAAAAACCTTATAAATGTTATTTTTGTAATATTTTATCGATTTCATCGATTTTCTTGCTTGTGTTCCACGAAAATGAGACCAATAAATTTGTGAGTGTGAATTACAGTGTGAAATCTAATTAAGTATCCTGTGTAAAAATAAAAATTTTTCGCAATTTTTGCCATTCATTTTTCAAAGAGACCCCAAACCGGCTTTGAACGGTTTCAAGTTCAAGGAAGCATATAAAAGTTAACGGAGCTCTTCCCCTTTCGATGCGCCATCTTCATTTTTTCACTGTTGTTTCGCTACGTGGGAAGCTTGGAAGCTTTTTCGAGGCTCTCGAATTTTCCCATTTTCGTGTTTTCCCGCGACATTTTCCTAGTTTTTTCAGTGAAATTCGTGAGTGGGGATCCTTGGGCACCTTATGCATGTGGGGGTTTAGTGTTTTCTATGGAGGAAATGGTAGTAAGTGCAAGAAATAAAGCATTTCAGTGAAAAGAGTGAAAAGTGTTTCTGTGAATAAATTGCAGTTTTTTCCCGAGAAATTCTGTAGTGAATGGGTTTGTGCGGAGCTCAGGGAAAAGTGTAGTGAATTTGTGATGAAAAAAACAATCCCGAGTGCCGTTAATTGTTTCCAAATAAGAAAGGCAAATATTTTTGCAGATTTTCCGGGAATGATCAGTCAAAGTGAGGTTAGGGGAACTCGGCGCGAATAAGGACGTAAAAAGTATTCAGTGGTCTCCAGGAGGCAGGTGTCTCAATTGGAAAAGCCAATAGTTCAATCAAGTTTAGTATTATGTCCATAAAAGAATGCCTGGAGATCGCTGTTGAGTCCCATCAAGGAGAAGCATTACCAGGATCATCGGGAGCTGTTGGTGGAAATTCCCCAGCATCTCCAGCGAGGATCTCCAGATGGCCTGGTGAGTCCCAATCCCAAGAGATACTGTTTATCCCTGAAAAATAATTGCGGTTTCTTGGAGAATTCCTTTGATAATTTTGGTACGATTTTCCGGGAAACTTTATATAATGGTCTTTCTCTTTTTTGCAGACTCCAGTGGCATTAGCAGATGATCAACCAGGCCCGAGGTTAGTGAGAAAAATATCATTCAAATTTCCAGTCAGGGGAAAAGTATATAGTTTTATTACGAAGAAAATGCTTTTGGTCATTAATTTTCTTCATTTTTGTAAGGTTTCTTCAGTGATATAGAAATTTACTTATGACGTCTACACACTAGCGAAATTTATGTCCATATTCAAGAGTTTTACTGCTCGAACTCAAAGAGAGAGCAGTTATAATAATCGTCTTTTTTTCAACTTCTCACTGTTCTGGAGCTTAAACGGTAAGAGATATCGACTTCCGGTCTTCGATGACCCCTCTTCAAATGACATTATCTCGTACCCAACCTCTTTACTTTTTTCCCCTCCCCTTTCGTACGTTCCCTATCCCTCTAAAATAGGTCAAAAATGAGGTTTTTCCAATTTTGCAAAAAAATGGCCCAAGCTTTTTCTATGATTTTTGGATATTTTTGGATATGGAAAAGCTGGTCCTGGCGAACATTTCGCCCAAACATACCTATGAACGGAAAATTCGCCATTTTGAATTATTGAAGGTCAAAGTTCAACCACTTTTGAAGGTTCATTTTTCAACCGATTTGGTTAAATTTCGATTTTTTGGAAAGGTACTGCAAGGTCAAACCCGGCTGCATCGGTCTTCATCGATAATGAACCGGTTAAGTACCCATTTCTGAATAATTTTATATCCCTAATAATTGATATTCCCTAAAAATAAAGTTTTTTCGATTTTTCTCAAAATTGGCCCAAGCTTTTTCAATGATTTTTGGATATGTTTTAGAGCTGGTCCAGGCAAACATTTCGCCCAAACATACCTATGACCGGAAAATTCGCCATTTTGATTTAATCAAGGTCAAAGGTTTAGTACTTTGGAAGGCTCATTTTTCTTTTTGGTTAAATTAGGATTTTTTAGAAAAGTATTGCAATTTAGATCCCGGCTGCATCGGTCTTCATCGGTAATGAAACGGTTAAGTACCGATTTTTTGATTTTGAAATGCTTTTGTGATTTATGAGTCAATTTGATCTCTAGTAGATCAGTTATTTTAAAAGATTATGCAAAAAGCTAATTCACGGTGAGCTCTATCTCGTGAGTTCGCGCATTCCACAAAGCTGGGACGCTTTGTCATCTCTTTTTCCTACACAGTCAATATGGACATAAATTTCTTTAGTGTGTAGAGGCTATTAGATGATGAATAAAATTGTTTAAGTGGGATTAAAAATTTTAGCAATTAAGGCGTCTACACATCGGGAGCAATTTTCGTCAAAAATTTAATTTTTGACAAAATTTTGACGTTTCCACTTACAACACTGCAAGCAATTTCCTTCAAAAAAGCGATTTTTGACAAAAGTTACTCCCAATGTGTAGAGGCCATTACTCCTCTTACATAGAGATAATTTTAAACTGAGAATGTTAAAGCCCCTTAACAAGTGTAGTAAAATTATAAAAAACATTGTTCTAAATAAGAAAATTACTTTTGAGGGAGTTCACTACTGTCCTCAAAGAAAAAATACCCAAAAATATTAAATTTATCGAAATCCATCAAAAGTTTTTTTTTTAAACTGGGTAGCGATTTATAGATCAAACGTAATTTTAATCTATGAAACTAGGTTTTGAGATGATGTGGGTCTGCTTTTAGTTTGATTTGGTTTTCTAAGAGAAAAATTATTTCAAAGTCTAGCTAAATCTATTCACAGTTCCCCGTATGTTTCAAATTGAAATATCAAATATAAAGTACCTAGCGAGTACCAAATGCTAACCAATTTCAATTCAGCTAAAAAAATTGTATTTTTAGCGTAATTCTGCTAGATTTAAAACTAAACTCGCGAAGTAGTGCCATTTCCATATATTTGGTTAGCACTTTTTGTTCGAAAACTGCTGACCGGTCAGCATATTTTCATTGATGGATTCAGCAAAAATATCTTGAAAGCGCTGCTTTTTTCAGCTAACTGTGCTCGCTGGGGAATTGCCCTGAAAAGCCTCAAAGTATGCAATTTTTTATTGCGAAATATACAAAAGTATAATTTATTCAAACTTTGACGATTTTAATTTTAAATTCTGAAGCATCATGTTTATTTTCTTCTATTTTGGTCTTTTTCCATACAAAATTAAGTAAGTATTTGGTTTGTTAATTCTGCCAGTATTATCACGATATTCCCCCAGTTTAAATTCATCAAACTTCTCGAGTCGCTCTTGATATATTTCTTCTTCTTCCTTATCAGTCACATCTTTGGAAAATCTATTGGGCATTGATCTTAAAAAATTTTCCTTGTGCTCATCACAACCAAATTCAAAGAAATTTTCTCTTAGTTCTGCCTTAGTGTCCACAAAACCTGCCATTTCCATAAATTTTAGTCCTTTGGCTTTGGATTTGTCAATTTCAGTGTAAGGATACACGTAGAAATCCTTCCATCCGATAAAATATTCCTTCCAACGGGGTTTTTCGCAGACACTACATATAGCATCAAATATTGGTGAATCTGCCACAATAACGAGAAAACAGTCTCCTCCAGGTTTAAGCAATTTGTAAACGTTGTCCATGGCGATTTGTTGATCTGCCACCCACATTAAACAGAAGAATGATGTTACATGATCAAAAGTTCCGAGTTTCTTCGACATATCGTCAGATATTTGGGTTCCAATGTCAAGAACTTCACAAGAAACACGATCATATCCCTTGAACTCCCTTTTCTGTAGCTCAACCATTGGCCCAGAAATGTCTGACAGAACGAGTCTTGAAAAATTTATGGGCAGGAGAGGATAAAGTACTTCGCGAATTGTATTTCTAGGACCACTTCCGATATCCAGAAGGGAATCATTCCCATCTTTGCGCCAATTTATCCACTCGTAAAATTCATCCATGAGAATTTTAGTGTAAACTTTGGTATAATTGTTACCTTCGAAGTACGATTCAGCATTTTCAAAAGACATTGCCAACACTACCCACACCCGATAAGCCTTTTGCTATGGATGAAAAAAATAAACTGAGACCTGAAAATAACCAATTTGGGTTATTATCACCTTATCTACAAGTGTTTAAGTTACAAAAAGGTACACTGGAGCGTAAAGAAAAAAATGCGTCTGTGAATTTGATAAGATAATGTATTTGTCTGTATTCGATTTTCAAAATTTATTCAACTTTCTTCCCATACAAAATTAAATAAGTGCTAATTACATCATATTTTCCAGCGTTATCATCATCCTTAGCTGCTTGCTGACTTTTAGTGAGATGCTGAATACGTTCCTTGATTATTTCATTTTCTTCTTCCTTAGTCACTTCCTTAGAGAACTTATTGGGCATTGAACTAAGAAAGTTCACCTTTTGCTCGTCAGAAAGAAATTTGATATAATTTGTCATCAAATCCGCTTTAATATCTACAAATCCGGCATTTTTCAAAAACTTCATTCCTTTTTCCTTGGCTTCATCCAGTTTTCTGTAGGGAAATGCATAAAAATCCTGCCATCCGATAAAATATTCTTTCCATCGAGGACTTTCACATACAGACGTAACAGCATCTAGAATAGTTGAATTAGCAGCAAGTACAATAAAACAGTCTCCACGGGGTTTCACCAGTTTGAAAATGTTCTCCATTGCAGTCTCTTGGTCAGGAACCCACATTAAGCAAAAGAATGACATTACGTGGTCAAAAGTTCCAAGATCCTTAAGCTTTTGCTCACTAATTTTGGTTCCAATGTCAAGAACTTCACAAGAAACACGATCACATCCTTTGAAGTTCTTTTTCTCTAGTTCAATCATTGGCTCAGAAATGTCCGACAGGACGAGTCTTGAGAAATTTGCAGGAAGACAAGGATATATCACTGCGCGAACTATATCCCCAGGTCCACTTCCAACATCCAAAAAAGATTCTTCCTTATCTTCACGCCAATATAACCACTTATGGTATTTTTCTATGATGATGTTTGTCATCTCTTTAATGTGATTATTTCCTCCAGAATATACTTCTGCTTTTTCAAAAGACATTTTGCTGCTGTTATTCTCTTTTAAAGCAAAAATACAACTGGCAATTCTTCCAACTTATGCTACTTAAGGTTAATGAAATTTAAGCAAACAAAAAAAAATAACTGATAAAAATTACGACATGGTGCATTGTTGTTTGTTCTTGGAATGTAAATAATGCATTAAAAGTTGAATAATGAAAAAAAAGAAGTAAAGAAATTTATATAACATCGCAAAGTTTCTTTCTTTTTTTTTAAATTGAAAATCGAAAATATTTTAGAATGTTTTTGTTAGTAACTCAATAAGAACCCAATAAAATGAGAATATTTTTATTTAAAGTCTCTCATTCGAAAAATTACAGTAGACTCTCTCTCAATTGGGCATTTGGGGCGAAATGTCATCCGGTTTATCGATAGACTTTTGCGTCAAAGCCTTTGTAAATTCAACAAAAAGCGCTCAATAAAGTATCACGATAAAATAGGAAGAACTACAACGAATTCGAGCAAATTAGCTTCATAATTAAGCATGAAAATTGTCAATTAAATTTTCCGCCCGATTGAAAAAGAGCCGATTGAGTGGGAGTCTATTGTAGCCAAATTTTTAGTTTTAGTCGAGACAGACTTGCTGTGAAATATTTTTGAAACACGACTGTAGGTCAACCATTAGTAGAGTCTTTAATTCGGACTTAAAGAAATTAAATAAATAAACAAAAGTTATCTTTTTTGTTCTTTCTACACTAAACTAAAATATTGAATTACAACCTCTAACAGAGAACTGGAAGATATATTGTTTCAGGTGCAAACCACTAGGTGGGATTTTCGAAAATTCATAGGTACTGTTGCGGATTTGACCGGAGACCACGACGACAGGAAGCAAGAACAAAGGCCAGAGAGTTTAACCTCACAAACACTTTATTTACTTCACTGACAAAGTAATTCGGGGAATCTCGTGCAGCTTAAAAAGCGCACAGAGGAGGGATTCGCGCTCTAGAGTGGAGAACCAATTGCACAAGCAGGATAGCTGCAGCAATATTCTCGCTTACTCGAGCGCGGATGATATACCCAAACTCAAACTTAACCGTGAAAGCACATATACTCGACTTACTTTGCTGCGAGTATGTGTTGCTCACATGAATTATAGGTGTAACTGCTAAATTCAGTAATGCACGGCACTCAACCCCTAAAGAGCGCCGTGCAGCATCCCCTAGGCAGGGCATGCCTCAAAGCAGGTTCGCAACAGTACACAGTAAAAAGAGATGTATTTTTAAATATCTCCATTTAATAAGGCTGTAGGATCCGTTTAAGCGTAGGTACTCCAAAATGTACTTCACTGCTGGAGACTGGAAAATATCTTGTAGTGCTTTGTTCATAAAATAAAATTTCCTTGCCTTATCATAATTTTCTTAAGGGTGTCTCGACTAAAATAGAACATTTGACTGATGCGAATACGCATTTAATTTGCAGAACAGGGGAGTGTGCGCTACCTTCGGACGACTGAAGCTTCGAACAACTCAATTAGCTGAAAATCTTTACAATTTCAGTTATTTCTCCAAATTTAAGGCGTTGGACTAGCTATTAAAATTTAATATTAAAATGAATCAAATTCATTGAAGACTGCAAGAATGTGTTGTTCAAAGCTTGAGTCGTCTGAAGATTACGCTCTTTCCACTAATTTGGAATCCCTTCTAGATCGAAATTTTCAAATTTCCTAGAAAGAAAAAAACAAAAAACAAGAAAACTATAAAGAATTACAAGCTTCTTATTCAAAAGTATTTTTTTGCTTTTGTTCATCTCAAACATTGAGGGAAACTCAAAATTTCGAATTAAAAATAACTCTGAATTTACCCATTATTATTATTTAAAAATGTTAAAATCATTAAAATGCTTTGTGATGAAAATTTGATAATGAAGTGAAGGTGGAATATTTCTTATACGAAGCTCGTTTCATTTAAACCTGTTTTTTTAATTTAAAATTAAGAATGGGACTTATTTCAATACAAAAATTTCATTATCATTTATTTCATTATTTTTTTATTATCTACTTCATTCTGAGCATGAAAGTGAAATTTTATGGCTCGAAAAGAATACAATAGGCAGGGGTCTCTCGAGATTTCATTTTTCCGTACGTTTTTGCATAGAGCCACTGAAGACTATTGGCAAGTTTTTTTCTGAAGAGAATTGATTTATCAGTCTAATATATTTCGAAATCGTGCATTAAAAACTATCTAAAAATACATATTTCATAATGTTCGCCGAAATAATACAAGAACTATGAGCAAATTTGTGTAAGTTGCGGTGCAATGGCTGCAAAATTTTTACAACACTGAGAAAGAAAGAGGCTGCGATTAACTTTTTTTCGTCATAACTTAAACACTTTTTGGGTGCAAAAATATGTCAAAATTTTTTAATCGTAATTTTACACCTTTTAAGGGTAAAATCAACATGAAAGAAGGGTAACTTTAACCCATAATACACCTAAAAAGGGTAATATTTACACCGTTTTCGGATCAATATTGCAGAGTAAAACTAACATTTCCGGAATGTTATTTTAACTTTTTCGGATTTCTCTCAGTGAAGGAAAAGTGAAAAATAGCTTCACTTTTTATTAGGCTTGATGGGCCTCTGACAATAGGTTTCTCTCGGCTTAACCGAGTTTTTTACCTTCATAAGCAGCTTTAGGAAGTTTAAATTCAAAAATATCCGGAGTTTACATTTTTAAATGACTCAATCAAGGACTTAATTTTGTGTGTGCAAAGCCCTCAAGTTTTCCTCTAGATTTCTAAAGATTTAAAATACCGAAGAAATATAACTCAGATTTATAATTTTCAAATTTTGATAATAATGATATCGATAATCGTAAAAACATGTTTTTTTTTAAATTCATTTGTCTCATTGTGAAGGATCAAGAGACCTTCAGAGTTGAAATAGAGGAACACTGAATGCGAAGTTGTAAAAGAATGACCAGAAAATTATGCCTTCGAAGAACGAAGCGGACTGTGTCTAACAAAACTTTTATGGTACCATCCTTGTCCCGATGCTTTTATTGACTTTGGCCAAGACTTAGCAGGAGATCCAATTATTAGCACTTGGCATACAATCCTGTGAATTATCTATTAATTTTTCATATTATGTTTTTAACTAATTGGCAGCGTAACATGATTGAAATTACAATTAAATAAGAAATATACCTGTAATAAAAGTAAATAGTAAAAAAAAAGATTTCTTGAAAATTCTTTAAAATGGCAGAGTAATTCCTCTTTTATTCTTTGATACTTTGAATACTTTTCATTTACAATATAACTTATCATAAGTTTTATCATAATTCTAACTAAATGTATTTTTTAAAGTTGCATAAAAAGAAATTTATTATTTTTCTATGCTTGAATATTTTCTCTAATAATAATAATAAAAATGTCCTTGGAAAATTGAATTTAAAAGGAAGAATTTTTTTTTGAGAAATGACCACGACTTTTTACGATCACTGACCTCTGCGTTTAAAAAAGGTCATCTCCAATATTCACATCTTTTTTTGTCAAAATAATTATTTTTTATAGCCTCTCTGCTATTTGGAACTTTTTCTCTCAAAGTCACCAAAATAAACTGGAATATTTTGGAATGCGTGCGTCGTCTTTTTTTTCGTCTTTTAGAAGTCCAATAAAAGAAAATAAAAATTTTGTGCAGGCGAAAAAAGTTGAGCATTGTGAAAAAAGCAAGAAAGACCTTCGTTTGAGCGGAAAAAAGAGGCAGTAATTGGTGTTGTAAAGGAATGACCAGAAAATAATGTGTTCGAGGAAGAAACGCGTGGAGAATGTCTTGGTCCTGCTTCTTGTGGCAGCCCAGAAATTTATGATTTGCTCTGGTCTCGATGGCTCAATTGACTTTGGCCAGAAACTGGCGGGAGATCACAGTGGAAATGGGAGGAAATCTACCAAATTGACCATGAAAACTTCAACATTTCGGAGACATACTGTGCATGAGGAGACTTCTTTGAAGGCACTTTCGGGAATTTAGTTTTTGGTATTTTTGAGGAAAAAAAAAACAACAGATTCAAGTAATTCATGCTTATTTAGGATATGCAAAGGTTTTGAGACAATATCAGATTTTTATTCTGCAATAATCACACTTTATTATGTAAGGATGCAGTTGCTAAAATAATTAATCATTCTAATTCTGCAAGATTCTGTTAGGAATTAGAGATATTTTGAACACAAATTAGAGAAGTATTATTGTGGGTGCTGTAGGTATTGAAAAAGTTTTTTGTGTAAACTCTTATTAGATGCTATAACTAACTTAAAAACGGTTTATTATTTTATTGTCTATATCTCTGGATTTTTAAAGCTGTTTCGTAGTTAAATTCATGGGACAAAGTTTCATGCTCACAAGTTCCAACACTGCAAAGTTTTTTCGACCACGTCATGTTCATGTTCTTATGTTTTAATGTTTATTTCTTAAGTGATTAAAATCAATTTAAAGACTTCCTCAAAAAATTACACACACCATAACGCAAGAAATAATGCAATAAAATTTTGTACAACAATTAATAACGCGTTCAAATCGCAGGGTTTTAGCTGATCAAAACAGACTTTAGCTTTACAATAAAAATTTCTCAAATCGTTTTTAATACGGAAATTGTCGACGATTCTTTAAAAATTAAACACTAAGAATTGTAGGGATGAACTTATAAAATATAAAACGTTAACAGTCTTCAACGCCGAATAGAAAATTTTTGATGTTGACTGAATCTGGAACGTAAATCTCTAGATTTTTTTTATCTTTGAATTGAGGTGTAATATCCAATTTTTTTGGAATGGTTTGCTTCCTCCGATAAAAGTATTAATTCAGGGGTTTATTCATGGTAATCTCAAAGTTCCAAATCTGTTATCAAAAAAACTGTGGAAGTTATACATTTCCCACTTTTAAATATAATATTAATAAGATAATAAAAGACTTGAACAGATCTTGTAATAAATATAATATGAGGCTTAGTTATCCATAAACTAGGAAATATTGAATTTTTGATTTTTTTTAAAGATTTAAGTTAAATAAGTGTGAAAAAAACGCTTCAAAGATATAGAATTAGAAGCTTCTTGTAGTTACTACTATAAGGAGCTTATTGTAAGTTGCCTCAATTTCTTTTTTTTTAGAATTTAACTCATGAGATGTTTTTAATTGACCGAAAGTTAACCATAAGAGGTTTTTTGCTTAAAAAAATTGAAATTAAAGAAAAATATATTAAAATTCGTTCTCCATTTCTATGATTTCTAAATTACTTCCTTTTGTAATTATTTTCTTAATGGGACACCCTTGCTTCATTTTTGTCCTTAAAAGTTTGAAGGTTTAAAAGGTCAAAGCCTGAACGAAATTTGAAACTTTAATACTCTCACTGTCCCAAAACAAGTGTTATGTTTAGGGAACAGTTGAGGATTAAGGAATGGTATTACAGATTTTTTTTTTTAAATAGTAAATACTATAAGTATAAACTTTTATTCATTTTTACTGGTTATATTGAAGTCCACCCACGATGTTAAGGAAATAGTGTCTTAAAAATTGCATGTTATTTTTCAAAGAATTCCGGTAGATATTTAATTTTTTTAAAATCTATTAGAATTTACATTTTCAACTAGAAATTCTCTTCAACTTTCAGTGTAAGAAAGAAGGGATTAGTTCTTTCCGTTATACCATAGCTACGGTTTTAACTTTACAAAAAAAACGATAGAAAGAAAATTTCTCTTTTTCTTTATATTCTGTTATCTAAAAGTGCTAAATGGTCAGAGATATCGACTTGGAGTCTACGGATGATTACTCCATGAGTCAACATGAAGATTATTAATTTGACCCTAATTTTCCCTCATCCCTTCCCTTCCACTCCAAAATTATGTTTTTTGTGATTGCTCAAAACCGCAGCGTATGATTTTTTTATCAGAGGTAGTTGAGGGGTTGGGAGAAAATAAGGGTTATCTTAAAAATCAACTGTTTGACTTATGGGGAAAGGGGGGGGGGCATCCGAAGACACCAAGTCGATATCTCTGACCTAATCCTTTAATACTTAAATCTCACGAAAATATTTATATAAAAGAAAAAAGTTTTAAGACTAAATGTGGAGAATACGGGGAAAGTATAAAGTGTTCGAAACCAGAATGTTTGTGATACCTCAAAGCCTTCCTCTAAGATGTGATTTATCTTAGAATTGAACCTTAAAAAAATCATAAAATAGACTATTTTGATAGGTGAGTGCATATACAGTATCGGCCAAAAATTTCTTGATAAAGCAGATGCTAAGAAACATTCAGGACTCATCACCATAAATTTTGACGATTTTATGTACCTAGAAGGAAGTGGGGCTACTTTGAGCTGTGGGGCTGCATTGTTATACGATTTTTTCGCATACTATTAATGGAAACTGATCTTAAACATGCTGTAATTTGGATAGACAAAGTAATTGTGGATCTAAATAAAATAATTAGTAAGAACCAGCTTCATTTAGAAATAGGCGAAAAAGTCGTATAACAATCCAGCCCCACAGCTCAAAGTAGCCCCACTTCCCCCTATATCCTGCCATGATTTTCCATAAAATATTTTAATTATCGACGTAGATTCATTCCGGAAATATTTCAGGACGATTTCCTTCTTTTAAATTCTTGTAACTCTCCATTTTAACCTAAATTATAAATTAACTAAAAGTACATTATTTACCATTACTTTTATGTGCATATATTGACTACTGAAAACATTAGAAATGTGCAATGCGACCATTTGTCTCTCAAAATAACTTAATTTCATAATATAACTGGTATCAGGATGTTGATTGCACGAATTTGACCATTTTGAGCATTTTTTCAAATTCGTCAAGAATTGGCCGACAAAAAATATTCAACTTTTGGAAAACCATTATTTTTGACATGACATAAAATTAATTCATTTTTTTGAAATACAGAAATCGACTGCTCCATTCCATACTATTCTAAGTCGATTTAGAATTATATTACTCCGAGAGATATGTTGTTCCTGGGACCGAGATCTATAACTGGTGAAAATTTGGCGGTTATCCGGCGTTCGGGTAACGAGATATTCAACTTTTTCGAAAAACATTACACGGGCAGCACAGGAAATCGCCCACTTCAAATGGTTCTCTTGAAAAGTTGTCATTCTAAAATAGAATAGTATGGAATGGAACCGTCGAAATAACATCTATGGATTACAGGCAACTCATTTACAAAAACAAAAATTAAAAAAAGAAGTATTTTTTCTATCATTTTTTCCACCTGACTTCTCGAACATATAGCTTTGTCTTTAGCCGATACTGAATGATAGACAGTCTTACTTGCAGCAACTCAATTATGTATATGATCCGATCTTCTCAGTATCCCTATTTATATATTTTTTTATTATATTCTTTAATAAATTTGAATTACAGGTTCCTTTGCAGGAGTTTCAAAGGAAAGAGATACAGTCAGGGTCTCTATACAATAGTAAATTTAAAAATCAATGTTAATACTTAGGAAAAATATAGAAAATGTAGTTGAAATGAAAAATTAAATACTAAATTGTATAAGAAAAACATAAGTTGTAAAAGAACCTTCATGGAAGAACATGCTTTTTTATAAGTGCAAGGATGTAGGGGAATGTAGACATGGTTCGCACAGAGTGAACCTTTAAACGATGTGAATTTTCTCTTCGTTTGTAAAGAGCTGACTTATCATTTCTCATCTCGTCTCATGAGCTTAACCCTTTAATGACGATTGGGTCACAGGTGACCCAAAAATGCAACTTTTCCTGCGGCCTTTTAAAGTTATATTTTGCTCAAAAAAGTTAGAAAAAATGATTTTTTCTGACCCTCAGTTTTTGACCTTCTCGCCCTTAAAGGGTTAATAATTATCTATCTTATAGCTAAGAAAAGACAGACTACCTCTCTGTAAACAAAGAGAAAATTTGCATTGTTTGAAGGTTCACTCTGTGCGAACTATGCCAACATTCCCCTATGTCAAAAATTATTTTAGAATGTTTTATTTGATGAATTTTGGATCAATTTTTGAAATTTATCTATACAAGAGAAAATTTACGATTCAAGAAGAAATTAATCGTCTAAATTTTCAATCACAAGATTATATCCATACTTATGCTTCCCTTCCATATGTCTTCTTTCTAATAAATTTAAATTAATTTTAGGGTTGTCTTTTCTTTTTATTCCCAATTAAAAAAAAATCCTTTTGAGAGTGCAATGAAAGAAGTGATATAAAAACAACCCTTCATCTATTTACAGTTACTTTATTTATAGGAAAGAGATCCCGAGAAATCTGTAATCTTGAAGGGGTTCAATGTTATACCATTTTGGAACAAGCCAAAGAGTGAGGAAGAGAATTACCGTCTTCCACTTTCCCGTGTCTTGTAAAAAAGCGAAAAGATGTGAAAAAAAAGTTAATAAAACAAGAGGAAATTGTCCTTTTCCGTCTTCACTTGAACACCTGATGGTGTTGCCCGGGGTTTGAATGACGCTCCTTTGAGAGATGTTAGTCTATGATTTCCCTGCCCAAATCCTTTTTTAACTCTTCTTGGTTTATATTGAGATTTTCTTTGGTGTATATCCCGTTATATTCCTCCAAATGAGACGCAATAGAAGGGTGAGAAAAAATAGTTCTTCCGAGGGCTTTTTTTCTGCACGATCTTGAACAGTTAGTTGAATTGAGGAAGGGTTACCTTCGGTCGTAAGACATCTTTTGAATAGGAAGGGTGACGTATTCGGGATTTACAAGACAGATTGAAGATGGGTTTTTCATTACGGAGTACAATTTTTTTCATGCCAAAACCATCACCATTTGGAAACAGTTATTTTCCTGACATTTACGGTACTTTCTTCAAGTTTTTTTTTTTAATATCTTTCAAAGTTGTTCAAGGTATTTCTAACTCTTAAAGTCTATAGGGTTTAAATTTAGGCAAAACACATCGGAAGGATTGGCTTGAAATAGCTTCCAAATATGCAGCAATAAAGTGGGCAGAAATTTTGCAAACGACAACTTTTACAATGTTTGCCCTTTACATCTTTGTCCAGTCACCCTTATCCCTTTTACTTTATGATCTTTGGAAGCATAAATTTGCAGAGGTCAAAAGGATTGCCAATTTCTGCAACTTCAAAGGATTGTTAACTCTCTCCCTGGCATTTTTGCCCCTTTTTCTTGAGATAGTAAAATTTTTGCTGTGGAATTATTTGCAAAAGTTGAAGGACATTGCACAATTTTAGTGCAAAAGTCAGATAATTTTCAAAGGGAAACCTTCGGTAGAAGGCTTATTAAACTTTATTGCTAAACAAATTGGTATTCTTTATATTAAAAACTCTTTGCAAAAATTGCTAAAGGATAGGGTTCTGCGAAAGGGTCGAAGGTGAAATGGTAACGCCTTGAGAAGCGTGCAAGAAATCAGGTAAACTTTAGGGCTTTTTTCCAAATTTCTTTGAAAATTTGGTTATCTATTTCGAAAGAAAATCGAACATCTTTTAAGTCTTTAATGCTTTAATTTAAAAATTTTTAATTATATTATTTTTACAATAGAAGAAGTGAGGCACCTTTGAAATTGGACTTTTTTTAACCTATTTTAAATGGGACTTAATCTTTTCATAAAGCAATTTAAATTGACAATTGTTTTATCGAGTTAAAATATATCACGCCAAGGCTCAGTTTCATTTGAAAATAGGAGAAAGAAGCCTGATATTAAAGCTGCCCCAATTCAAACGTACCCCACTTCCCAATAATTTGTTCGGTCTTTCTGTATAAATCCCGACAAATAAAAAATATCCAAAGGACAGTTTAAATTGTGCTTCTGATTTAATACGCTTTTAATCGTCCAGGGTCTTGAGAGGCAGGAAGTGCCTTTCCGACAAAGAACACCCCACTCATCCTGATTGTCATTTAATTTGGCGTAATTTCTTGGCTGTGAAGATGGCAGAAAAAGGTCTCCGACAAGATTTATTGGGAGCGAATTTGAAGACAATCTTCTCAGTAGGAAGAAGACCCAAAAAAGCAAAAAAAAAAAAAAAACTGCACTTGCTGTGAATAAGAAAGTAAACAAACCACTTGATAGAAGACGTCTTCTAAGTAATTGGTTTACCAACTGTAACACAACACCACATAACAGCGTGTTGAATGTCAAATTTCTACCTGTACTTTACCTTTTTGTGCTTTTTTTTGGGCCATGTCTTGAGGAGGAAGTCTTTTGTTGCCTTCTAATCTACTGCATATAAACAGGTCGAACAAAAGATATGATGGTTAGGCGAATGAAAAGGAATTTTTTTCTGGGTCAGAAGGAGAAATTTCTCAGATATGATTGAGTGGAGGAGATTTTGAAAAAGTAGGTGAAGAAAATTACTAAAAAATGACATTAGAAAAAAATTTAAAATTCAATCCATATTCATTTCGATGAATGGTGTTGCAACACCCGCTGGCCTTACTATCGATCTCCAATGGGAAATCAAGAAAATGGAAGAAAATTGGTTTTCTGAATGAGAAAAATTCAAAATTTTATAATACAATATAAAACATTTGCGGAATTCCAAAATGACGGATGGAAAGCGAATTTTACGAATTTATAATTTTTGGTAAAATTCTTTTTAGCTGAGATTCTTTACAATCTCAGTTTTTTTTTGAGGTGCTAGGTGAAATGAGAGATATCGGCATGCGGTTTTCGGCAAAGGTTAAATGTCGATGGGGGGGCTAGAAGTAGGTGATGTCAAATCCTACCCCCGAGCCATTCTGGAACAACTCCAAATTGTGTTTTCTCAATAACTCAGCCCCTATGACATTGATCGATCTCAAATTTTAGCAAGCTATAGCCGGGCCTATGGACTTTCAATTTAAAAAAATAAGGTCCCCGATCGCCTTAATCCGAGCTTGATGGGTCATAATTTTTAAATCGCCATATCTCTGGTTGGGTCCCGGTCAAAATCTCGAAAGTCAAAATCCCGAATTCTTAAAAGTGCCTTCTTAAAAAAAGCTACTACCATGATTGCACCCGCGCTTGCAGGAGGCAAAGGAAAATCTTCTGTGTCTTTGGAAATTATTCTAAATATTTTTCTCCATATAATTTCATCCCTTTCAGGATTTTGAATATTCGGGATTTAGGCTTTCGGGATTTTGGTTTTCGTGATTTTGACCTTTTCGGGATTTTAGCATTCGGGATTTTGGCTTTCAGGATTTTAGCTTTTTTGAGTGCCACCGCTCTGGTTCTAATCTATCGTCCAATACTACAATTCTCTTGAACACACCAACTCCATTTGATTTAATCGGGGGTCGGATTAATTCAAAAATCGATTTTCGAAAATTCGATACCAAACCTTCGCAAACTGGAAAATTTTAAATTTTAGTATGCTGTAACTGTAGTCGAGACCTTTCCAAGGATGGATCGCACTCCTTCTTCAATGTTCCCTGGCCTGAGGTATAACCAAAAATAACTTGAGTGGTCTGTATTTTTGGTGTTTATGAAACGATTTCGAAATTTTAGTATGTTGTGTCTGAGATTGAGACCTTTCTAATGATGGGGCAAATCTGTTTCCACTCTACCTCAATGTACTCCGACACTTACTATATCCAAATTGACCGGATATTACCTCTAACGTTTATTAACCGATTTTAATGAACTATTTTTCTTGATAGTACTCAAATGATTCAAACATTAAGAATAGAAAATAACCAGTGATAAGCACAATAAGCTTATGGTAGCTGAGATTCTTTATAGAGGTGACCTCGGAGTGTTTGCAAATTTGATTGCGAGGAAATTTGATTGTGATTTTAATTTTGTGACGAAAAAATCGCAACTACAGTGCTGTCTCTCTATATGCACACTCTCTATATGCACAGCTTTTGTGTCGGTTGCATTCAAAATCAATTTGTTTACATTTTGACAAAGTAATAAAGAAAATTATTTTCTTGGCAACTAATTTTTCTTGTTTTTAATTTTCTTAATTTTATTTTTTCTGTCTCATATTATATTTAAAATAACACGGGAAAATCTAGAACAATAAAAAAATGATAATTTATTAAAAGAAAGAAAAAACCGTTGGGAATTTCAAAAAAAAGTTGTGCATATTCAGAGAGAGAACAGTCAAAAAAAGTACCCAAACTGTGCATATAGCGAGACAGCACTGTACTCTCAAAATTCCCTGTAAAGAATTTCAGTTACCATAAGCTTAGGTGTTTATTACTGTTTGTTTTTCAAAATGTCGTAAAATTTCATTTCTAAAAAGAGTAAAAAGGGTTTAAAAGCTGAGAAGGGCGTGGCTTATTTTTACCAAGAGTTGTACTTTTGCTCCGCTTACGATTATTTTTATAGGTTTAGTTTAGTTTAGTTTTTCAAAGTGTTATATTATTTATTAACGTCTTGGCATGTTAAGTGTGCATAATTACTGAAGGGGGTGTGGGCCCAAAAAAACATTTATAGGTTGAACTTATTTAAGAAATGCAACAATATCTCTACAAATATGGAATTCCATATAAGGTAAAGTGCCCTCAAGTCGATCGGTTCCTCAATTCGACCGGTAGATTTATTTATTCAATTTACTTATATTTGCACTATTTATTTATATTTGGCGTATGATCTAACATTAACAGGTCAATTATTCCATAAATAAATACGAATCAGTGACAATTTTATAGAAATTCACCATCAAACATTCAAATATTGACCACCGGCCGAGTTGAAGAACCGTTCGACTCGAGGGCACTTTACCTTAAGTTCTAAAATTAAAAAAAAAAAAATGAATTTGCAAACTGGTGTAACAGACTATTATCTGGTTATAATGACTTTGACTTGTCTTTATTTTCCGATATTCTAATTGAGAAAAATGTGTAACCACACAAACCCACCCGCATTCGATATAAGAAGCTCATTGAAAGAACGCCTTGGACTCATTTTGACGTGCAAAACCGACATTATCTGACCATCTTCAGACAAATTCCCACACATTTCGTTTCCTCGTGAGCACAAGAGAGGCTTCCAATAGGGAGGACACCTGTTGCATTTCCCAGCGTCTTCCTCAGCGTCTTCGTCCGGTTTCTTGTGTCAAAAGGAAGATCTCAAGTTGTTTATTCTCTTTCGCCACTCATTCATCAAAGATGGGCCTTCTTGGTGGAGATTTGGTCAAGTGACTTCCGCTCTGGAAATCCCATTTTTCAAGTTAGCATTTTTAAGTTCAAAAGAAAGCGTGTGACTGAAACGATGTCAGTCGCAAGTATGAGCTACCCTCAGAAATCTTTTCCTCCCCATGAAAAGATATTTCTTTCCTTTCGAAATTCCTAGGGAAAGGTAAGAAAAGCCATCGACCGAAACGACCAAGAAATCAAAAAAAAACTCTCCCTAAAATTCTCTAAAAATTATGCAGCTGTCTTCAATCAGAATTCCCTTCTTTGGTTTATAATTCAAATGGGGAGAAAGACACTGCTGGTATATTCTTTTGCTGAAAGTGAGTGTTTTGAGGTGCAAGAATAAAAACCGTTACGAAGATTTGCACTGTCTTAAGCAATGTTCCTCCAGCAGGTCATGCTCAGTCGCATAAAATTCGTTAAATAGAACGCATTCGTGATGTCGAATTACAAATTAGGGTGAATTAAGAGAGGTTGGTATACTTGAACTCACTGAGACTTGATAAACTAGAATGATTCTTTTTTTTTTAATTTTATGACCAAAATTTTAAACAATTTTATCTGGCATTTTATCAAAGATATAATAACATTTTCAAATCCCCATGCGCCAAAAGGACAATACATATTTTATCCAAAGTTTAGAATCATAAAGTTTAGAGAAAAATTACGATTACAGGCCAAACAGTAAGAGATATCGACTTCATGTCTTTAGTGACTTACCAAACGAGAGGAAAAGATAGATATTCACAATAATTAGAATATTTTAACCATAACCAAAGATAATGAGCATAATTAAATGCAATGAATTAAGAAACTGTGCGGGATTTAGACCTAAGTCGTACCCATATGGATTAATTGCTCTAGTTTCTTATCAGTTAAGATTTTTTGGCAATATTTAACATAAGATTGGATTATTAAGGGTAAATGATCTATTTGATTCTGAAAAACCAATAAAATTGCTGGCTATTTAGGATTTTGAGACCTTTGGGAACTGAGCTAAATTTCTATTCTGAAGACCGCTTTAGGGTTAGTGGATTTATCGAAAATTAGGGATACAAAGAGCTCTTGAAATCCTATCCAATGCTAATCGAAAGGTTTCAAATTAAACCTATAAAGGATTTTATTAATAATCTTGATGGTGTCTACACACTAGAAGCAATTTTCCTCAAAAATTGCTTTTTTTTTTTTAAATTCTGACGTTTCTGCCTACAAGGATAGGGAAAATTTTCTTTAAAAAGGCATTTAAAAAAAAAATCTCCTAGTGTGTCGAGGCCATAAGAAAGACTAGATTTATTTTAAATATAACGCAATTTACGAACCAAAGCAATTAATTTGCAAACTGTAATGAATCGGTAAAGTACTTCTAATTGAACTGTAATCATAATTCCAATTTATATTACATCACTTTTGAAATGAGATTTCTTATTAGTTTCCGTTAAAACTAAATCAGTATTATACTCAAAATAAAAGGTGAATAAAAACTTCGCGGAGTTTTCAAGTTCGAACATTCCGCGAAATATTCTTCTCATTTTTTTTGTAATTTAAATCATGAGGTAGTTCTATTGAAAAAAATCAAATAAAGCCCCAAAAAAAAACCATTTCTTTTGTACCAAGAATTGGTCAATTTGTCTCCATCCAATAAAAATACTTCATGGTGAACGAGGATTCTCTCAAGAATTCACGTCTCATATCTTGCACATAATTCCATTAGAGACATGAGAAATCGCCTTGAAATCATTTCCCACACGGGATGATCTTCAGGACACATTGATTGCTTCTGCGTTTGGCCTTTTTCGAATACTCTGGCATCTTTTTTGTGCTCTCCTTCTTCTTTGTTCTTCGTGGGCAAATATCCATTAATTTTGAAATGTTCTTTGTGAACCAAGTGTTTGACACCAAATGCAAATTATATTTCCTTAAAATCACTCTAGCGCATCCTTTTTAGTTTGTCCAAACTGATTTTTTGACCTGTTTCCTTGAAGGAAATTGAAAGTGAGAAAGAGGTCCGGAAATCAGTTAATTATCAGAAGAAACATGGTCAGTGTTTCCTGAGGGTGAGAGATCTGTAACTTCACGTGTTCCACCCCAAGATACAAATGGTATAATATTCCGTCTGTATAGAAATTTCTCATGGATCAGTTCCCCAGAATTAACGCTTACGAGTTCAATACACTTGGAAATGTTCTTGTATTCCACACAAGGGAAGGGTGCAAAAAGTATCTGTGGGAAAATATATTTTTTTCACGAAATACCGTAGGTCTTGGACTGAGGCAGGGGCTGCAGGAAGGGGAACTGGTGTCACACTCTTACTTAAAAATTCCATTTCCCCTTCTTTAAATTGCACACGAACATCGAGCGATACTTTATTCTCATTGTGATTGTATACACAAATTCACCGATAAAATTGCCCCATAGCGATGATCGAGGGTTAAGGGTGAAGAAGAAGGGTCCGGAAGACATCACCTGGCCAGTTCTGGGTCGTGTGAGCGCCACGTTATTTTACAGGAAAGACATTACAAAAGGTAAGAAAAGATTTTGAAGGCACACACACTGAGTGAGAGAAAGCATATTTCGAATATGGTTAATAAGCGAATGCCTAATCAACTGAAAATTAAAATTTGACAAAAGGTTCTATAAGAATCAAGGCACTCATGAGTATATCATGGCATATCTTGAGTACATAACATTTGTATAATTTTTGTTTGAGAAATTAAGGTATTTCAAATCTGTTTGATTAAGTAGAATATTCTATTTAACCCTTAAAGAACGAGAGGGTCAAAAATTGGGGATCAGAAAAAAATCGTTTTTTTTTTAACTTTTTAGAGTAAAACATAACTTTAGAAGGCCGAGTCCCGGTCAAAATCCCGAAAGCCAAAATTCCGAAAGCCAAAATCCCGAACGCCAAAATCCCGAAAGCCAAAATCCCGAATTCTTAAAAGTGTCATAGCTACTACCATACGAATGCACCCGCGCTTGCTGAAGGCAAAGGGAAATCTTCTGTGTCAGGAAACGATTCTAAACATTTTCTTCCATATAATTTCATCCCTTTCAGGATTTTGAACATGCGGGATTTTGGCTTTCGGAATTTTGGCTTTCGGGATTTTGACTTTCGGGATTTTGGCTGCCACTGAGAAGACTATAGGAAAGATCTTGTTTTTGGGTCACCAGTGACCCAATCGTTCTTAAAAGGTTAAACAGAAAAAATAATCCTAATGTTTCTTGCTAAAAAGGGGTGATGAAGCGTTCCATGCTTTGTAAAATACCCAAACCTGACTTTAGATTTTACATTTTATGTGAAAAGTTGTTTCATGTTACTTACCTACCGTTTACCGTATCAGAAGTTCACCCAAAATAGCTTAGGTGTAACACAATTGATTTTCGGACTAAAATTAGATATCGCTTCATTACCGGTTCATTATCGTTTTATTATTGGTTCATAACCGAATACACCGGCTCATATCTGTCAGAAATTATAAAGACCTTTCCAACGAGCCCAAATATGACGTCGAAAGGTTACGGAAAAACGCTCTCTATACCCTTAACTTGAGCTTGAAAAACCGTTTCTAGAAATGATTCAGCGGTATTTTCGTATATGGACGAAATATCCGATTTGGCAACCTCTACTTAAAACTGAAGAAAACCACATGACTCTTTTTCAAGCAATCCTAAAACTCTCGGTTTTAGAGGGGAAGGAGAGGTATGAGGGAAAGGGGGTCATGTTAATGTTGCGATGCCCGGTTTATGTGGGGTCCCCCGAAGGCGCCAAGTCTAACCGTTTTGCATGTAGAGGCGGTAACATACAGACGGATGGACTGACGAATTAACACAATTGGAGTTGTACTATAGAAAAAAATGGAGAAATTAATTAAAAATTAATTAAATTAAAGTAAAATTTAGAGTTATGTATATTATTAAGATTTCTTTTGGCTTCCTTGTTTTTCAGAGGAAATTGGTTTAGGATTTAAAAAATCAGCCTAACATTTTATTGGTAATTGTGCTAGAAAAATATTGAGTCGCATAAGATTTATGTAATAACTCTCTGTTTCTAACCGTAAATAATTTTACGATTTGGGAACTGCCCTCAAAATAAAACGCTTCTGAAACATCAGAATAATAAAATTCACTGAATCTGCCATAAATTGTCTCACATTGGTCCCCGATCATTTCTTTTTTGAGAATCGTCTCATAAACTGGAAGAGTATGATCTTTGGGAAAGAAGGGGAGTTTGGAAGCGGAAGAGTGATGACTTTTTGTTCTTCTGTCCACGTCCTTTTCAATTTCAATATATTTCTTCCTTCGATGCACACCCTGTCACATTGAACTTTTAACAAAGAATAGATGCTTGAGGTATATATACGTCTCCCAAAGAGGGATTCATCTCATGTCTATTGACCTGCAAAAGGGATGAATGCAAGCGCCTCCTTATGATCTTCTGGGTCACACGATCCATGGGAAGAGTTGCATCCACAAGAGTCCCACAGTTCTGTTTACTCCTTATTTAATATTTCTCTCTAGGTCTCTCCAGCTTCATTGTGTTGACGATCTTTTAACAATTGTTGCCTTAATGCCAAGACAGGAAAAATTTTTCGGGTGGAAGCAAAAAAAAATAAGAGACGTACACAAAATGCAGAGAAATTGAAGAGATGAGGAGATCGTGAGAATATTTTTTCCCATAATCCATCTCTCTGGCTCAAATTTCACTAGGAAATTTTTCAATTTGAAAAAAAAAGAAGAATAGAGATAAGCTCTGCTAGAATGAAACAAAAATTTGCTGAATATTGCCTGTCCAAAAGTTTAAAAAATTGAGACACTAAACAAAATTTGCATAAAACAACGTCTAGCGTGTGTCATGTAGATATTTCCGGTGTCGAAAAGTGAAGAATCAGCACTGATCAGCACGATCATCAGCTTAGTGACGAATTTTTGCGTCAGTTGCCCACCCATCGTCAATTTTACCCGCGACAGTTCACGGACTCCCACACATCGCCACTCATTCTCCCAACTAAACATTTCAATGAGCTGCGCAATTTCATCGTAAATTGCTTCACATGGAACCTCCTAGGCTTTGGCTGCCAACAAGAGCGCGACAGACGCGTGGAAGTGCCGAGCACCACACTCGAATTTTCCCACGATCCTCTCACTCGCGCCATCACACTTGATCACTCTGGCTCGCCTCTGTTTATTGTGATATCTCATGTGTTGGATATGTGAGGGATCAGGGGTTTATCAGTCACGGAGAACTAATGCTTTTGTAAATTCATTTTACTGAAAATTTCCTAGAAATCTTTACAAGTCATATTATCAACAGGAGCCACCCTCGGGACAGACCTAGAACAATGTGGCTAAAGCAGATTCAGGATCTCACCTATAGGAACACCTAGTAATCGTTTTCAAATATCCTCATGAAGTGACAGAGTTTCCGGATGTAAGGGTGTCCTAAATCCGGAACTCCACTAGGGACGACTGATTGCAAATAAGTTAAGATAAGATGGGAATTGACAGACGTACAAAAGCAGTAGCTGAAGTAGTAGAGCAAGTCATTCAGCAATACTGGTTTTCTAAATATAATTTCAAAGTTTGAATCCTCCTACGATATTTTTACCTTTGAGGGTGTTGGGTAATGGTATAATATTATTCTCGACAGACTATTACAAGTAACTTTAGAATTCTTATTCCTGAGAAGGTTAAGTGTTTTCATGGTGTAAATCACTTTCAAATGAATGTTATACTTTTGCAAAAATCAATTATAGCTATTATAAACGTTATTATACAAATCCCTTTCTGGGCAGCTTAACCCTTTAACGACGAGACAGTTTTCGCGGGCCGAAAATCAGCAATAAAAATGAAACCAATGAACAAAATCCGTAAAAGGTCTTATATCTGGCCTTCGAAAAGCCAGCAGAGTCTGATTTGGTGTATTTTTTGTCTCTATGAACGATAGGGACAAAAATAGCCTAAAAATTTAAGTCATTTTTCTAATAATATTAATGAATGATAATTTTCAATCTAATGAATATGTTTGAGTATTGTAGTTTCTTTTCCCAAAACGGTTTTGCTTAATAAAAATTGGAAGTATAAAAAATATTTAAAATTTATTTTTCATTATAAGAATTTAAAAATTCGTCTTTTTTGAGCTTCAAAATTTACTATATAGCAAATAGCTGGAGACTTTCAAAAATATACTAGATTCCTTCAACCTTCTACTTTGTAATTACGTACACACATAAGGAAAAGGTAATTTTAGGTAGTCAGGAAAAATTATTTTCTTTATGGGACACCGGTGTTCCAATCGTCCTTAAAGGGTTAAACTCGCTAAAATATTGGCTTGTACGACTGTTTCGTAGTTCCTATAAATAAGATAACAGAGAGTGTCAGTCCAGTATAGAACGTCAGAGAAGAAGGACGTGTGGACTGAAGCCTCCTGGGGAATCCGGCTGGATACTTACTGGCGTAGCAGCTAGTTCTCTTAAGAAAGCCTATTCTTTCTCCACCTTTTCAATGCAATGAAATCCTGAAAATGATCGGAAGTTTACAATGGAATATATGTGTTACTGTAATTAACAGTGTCTGTTGAATGTCGATTTGAGTAGTATTCAAATATGCGAAGCAGAAGTCAGAAACTTCCTCAGTTGACTTGCCTTCGCGTCAGATTCAGTCTGTAAGCAGCGATTGCAGAACGAAGCACCTCCGGAAGATATTTTCTAGTCTGTGAAGGATCATTCCTTATAGCGTAGGCTGTAAGGTTGCGATAAAAAGATCTGTGACTCTCTGTGCCTAGAGGTGAAGTAGGGCCATAACGTCCCATTCAGGGACAAGAGGCTCAGTGTTATTTCTTCAACACAAGAAGTCCGTGGACCTGATGGTATTTGAATTCTCTGGAGTAAAATGAAGGGCCACGTTTCTCCTCAAAACATAATCCTAAAGCCTTATGTAGGAATCTTTTTTTAATATGTTTCCAAACACCATGAGAGTTTTGCTAGTGTTCCTAATACGACAAAGGTCACTCGAGAATTTATAAAACGAAAACGCCTTTGCGCGCGGAAGTAGTACTACGTCGTCAATGTTCAGAAAAGATTTAAAACAAGAATGGACTCGAGGTTGATCATTGATGACCTCTCTGTACGTATTTAGAAAACGTCTAGGAAATGATTGTTACGACCTCATTCTAAGCCAAATACTGTGGATTCGGGTGACTGCACTTAGGAGGTAATTTTGCACTCCTACTTTTCGTAAGCTTTCCTTTAATTCTAGCATTTAAGGATGATCTTTAGACCATCCTTAAATGCCCTTATGGTATCTGAACTATCCTTAAGTGCTAGAATTAAAGAAAAGCTTACGAAAAGCAGGAGTGTAAAGTAATCCGAAAACCAGATTGATGACTGATCAAAGACATTGCATTGGAACAGTTGATGATCTATAATAATCACTTTTATTCGAATTGTTTGTTTTTTTATTCGAATTGAGTTATTTTATTCGTATTACAACGTAATCATTACAATGTTCTCGTATTGGAAGAATCTTCTGATCGTAGATCATCCAAGAGCGTTACTCCTCAACGTGAATGCTTCTTCCATGTACGCGGACTATTTGGCAAGAGCGGTTTTATTATGTTCTTAATATCGTCGGTTCCGCAGAAGAGTATTGTAAGTCCAAAATGTAAACTCTACAGGAAAGAGGTTTAAAGTTTGACAGCTAAAATTTATTTTCATTAATTTCACTGCAATTAGTATACTTTCACCTTTTGAAACTATTTTATCAAACTTACGCATTCAATATCTTCTAGTTAACACTACTTTTAAATTAAAGCAAATAGCAAAATTGTGGGCAAAAAACTCAATAATTGGGCACGCTGATTTTAAGTTTTTTTCTTGTAACTTTTGCAGGAATATCTTAATCAACATAAAATTTTGTAGGAATATAGATCTAAGGTTTCTGCATCCAATGATACCATCTTTTTATACTATTGTAAGTAGACTTACAATAGTCTTCTTCGGAACCTACGATATTCAGTTTTTTGAACCGAGTGGTAGTCGAACAACATGTACCATAAAATTAAAGTTGTGTAACATATATTTATAACACTTGTCATTTATATTTTAGTTGATAAACCCCCTCGATGATGATATGTTGATACAATTTCAGCATCATCACTCATAAAAAAAAATATTTTAATAATCCCACGAAACGGAAGAGAATTCCCCATGGCCTGGCTCACGATCAATGGGAAAGTTGAGGGAAGTGCCCTGAGCTTAGGCCTCGGATATCCGACCTTTTTTGCTCGACACCTCCATGAGAATCACCTCATACTAAGATCTATTCGTATCCTTGCGGTATTGCTCCCATTTCGTTGAATAGAAAGAGTTGTACAGGTGTCGATCCTCAATGCATTTGAATATGTGGGAATGATGCACATCAGGTATATTTTTTTTTTAGTAAAGAAGGGTGAGCAGTAAATAGAATTCAACAGAATTGTACTTCCTGTGTTGTGATACTTCCATTACTTTATTTGGGAGACTATTCGTAAAACAACGGGTTTTATAACGAGGGGAAGTCTTCTCATGAATCATTTTTTGGGTAATTTTGAAGTAACCAGAAGTGTTTAAAAAAAAAGTCTAAAGCTAGAATTTAATCACATTCTGGACATTCTGGAAATTTTCAGGGCGGGAATTAGTTATATATATAGTTAAATTGAGATGGATGAATAGTTCCTAATAATAATTGCCCCAACACTTGATTGAGGAAAAAAGGGAACGGAAATAATTCTTTGTCAGTCAAATAGTAAATTAGCTCATTTATCACTCGTTTGTCATTCAAAAGATCGCCAAATTCGCTTCTTTTTTTTTTGCAAATTCAGTGATCTGCTTCCAGGCAAGAAATGCCTTATCATCTATCGAAATCCACGAAATAAAGGTAAGTTGGAATCGACAAAACTTCCCCACAAATTTTGGTGTGTGGGAAAATGTTTTATCGAGGGAGAGAGATCGGAATCAACCGCGTGGTACTCTGCATGTAATTTCCTCGGTCGATCAACGTCATTCTCACAGATGGGAATGTTTGGTGAGAATATATGTGAAGGTCGAGGCTGCATAAATATGTTGGTTGTGTTGGTCACAAGTTGATGTTGTATTGGAATTTCTCACTGTACATTTTTATGCTTCTGTATAGATCACTTTGGAACACTCTTCTTTCTGAACATTTTGCCGACACCGCACGTTTATTCGTGGACAGGGTGGGTGTTATATAGGTAGTATTTAGCAGAATGTTCGGAAATCCAGCACAAGACATTAAGGTTTTGCTTAAAATGGGGGAACTGGGGCACCACCAAACACGGGGTAGCACCAAACACTGCGATTTTTTAATCAGATATTCGACTTCTGAGGACAAGGCCTATAGGAATTTATAGGCACTATAGGGATCCTTGTCCATAGTAGAAATGGTCAAGATAGTCCAAGTAGTTTAGAAATAAAAATTAGTGTTTGGTGCTACCCCGTGTTTGGTGGTGCACCAATTTCCCCTACTTGAAAATACTTTCCAAATATCCTTCAAATATTTCGAGATAACTTTAATTTATAAAGGTTTATACAAATTTACATTCAAACTTTTGATTAAAAAATAATTAGGGGAAGACTTTCAGGCTTCGGACACACTGTGGTTTCGAACACTTCATATTTTTTCCCAAATTCTTTTAATGAATTTGATCTATGGGAAATAAACTAATAACTAGTATTAAGGCCCTTCCTAAAAAACTTAGGTCGGATTTATTGAAGGAAGATGGGAAATATATAAAGAGCTTTAAGCCAGAGTATGTACGAAGTCTGAAAGGCTTCCTCTACCGATTTTTTACCGATTCGTTAGCGATTGAATCCGATCTAGGCTTGTTGAGAATTAAGAGATTTGAAATTAACTCTTATCTCGTTTAGGATGGTGCAAGTTGAGGTCAACTCAATATTTAAGGTCAATATCTTAATAAGGTTTAAGAAGACGAAAACTATCCGACAGTTTCAGATACTGAAGATCGAAAAAAACTTAGGGTAAATGTCCTAATTCAAAACCATTTCCAGACGCTTTAACTTTGATAGAAGATTCAACACATTAAGTTCATATTTTTTCTGAAGAGAATTACATAAATTTGCTCCTTGACTCTTCTAGAATGTTACTGTTTAATGAAAATTCTTTAGATATAATTTGAAAACTTCTTAAATACAAGAAAAATACGCGAGTGCAAAATGCTGCTATTGGAAATGAATTAATCCAAATGGAGACAAGGGAAATTTTCTAATTGGAGACAAACAGTGTAAGTGAAACCGCGACGAAAGGCTTCCAAAACCTTGTTGTGTTGCTCTTGAGTGCAGGATTTGTTCTTATTCCTGGTCTTTTCACCTTTCCCATCTAAAACAATAAAAAATCTCTCCAAAAATATCATATTTCCGGGGTTTCCTATTGAAGTATTTGCAGACACTTCAGAAAAACCCTTTTTGTTCACGAAATAAGTAATTATTTCATTTGAAAACTTCACGTACCGTTAACAATAAAGATTAGCACTTAAATTAACTAAAATTAGCCAAGAATGTGACATAAATGTTAAACACAACGAATAAACAACAGTCACCTCATTTTGTTTTTCATTGGAAAACATGGTCGATCGATGAAAAATTCGATGGTGCAAAGGTACACTTTTAATTTTTTTTTGAGAAATTAGCAAATTAAAATTTGTGAATATGAATGGATTTTCGTTTTATTTGGAGCAAAATTAACTAAATAATGAAACTGTGGTATAGAATATTTATAAATATAATAATTTAGTACTGTATTTATCGTGAAAACACTGACGTTTCCATTTGGAGTAGCGAAAAATTTCCATTTGGAGCAGGTTTTGAATTAGCTTAATTTACCCTATAGGAACATAATTTTTTTTTTTCAAAAATTCATATTTGCAAAACTTCTCTAAAATATTACTTGTTTCTATAAACTGGGGGAGAATCATGTCAAAAATTAGCTTGGAGCTAAGTTAATCAATTTTTAAGTTTATTTTGAATATTTATATTATATTTCATAGTTCGTTTATAGTTGTTAGTTTAGCACAATTTTTTCAAAATGTTGTCACTCTTGTCGAACTCGATGATCTTCCCATATGGGCGGCTAGTTTGTGAGAGAAAGAAAGCACTACAAAGTCGTATACTACCTGTTAGTGCAAGAGAGAAGGGAAGAAGAATGTTTATTGTGGGTCTGTTGAAAAATGCGATGAGAGATCAACTTTGTGTATGGGAACGTCAAGCCCAGGCAAAAAGGATTTTAGTTTCTCTCGAGTCGTCATCCAGTTCAGCAGCACTTCTTGCAACCGGTCACTGTGGGAAAAGAATTTAACAAGTTCACCCCATGGATTTTTTGGACATCACTCGATGATCGTGTGAGATTGTTTTATTGTGCAAAGAAATTTCTCCGAAAGGTGAAATTTAATAAAAAATAAAAAAATAATAATTTTGGTGGTTAAAAAGTGTTTTGTGAAAAAGGATATAACAATGATGCCGATACAGGATGACTTGGATAAATGCAATAACAATGGTGGCAATGATGGACACAGTGGAACAAGTGGCAATAGTTCTAATACAGATGGGGGTCACAATCAGCACATTGGAGTACAGAGTAGCTCGGCAGTAACACCTACACCCACCATGACCAAGGCAGAATTGAGAAAAGTGAGTTTTGGTTTAGAGATCAGTGATCGCACAGGATCACGATCACGTGGGATCACTTGAATGATCATTGATGTCCTTTGCAGAGTAACAAACCGATAATGGAGAAGAAGCGTCGTGCGAGGATCAATCACTGCCTGAATGAGCTCAAGACGCTGATTTTGGAAGCAATGAAGAAAGATGTAAGTAGGATCACGATCGCGAAGATCACAAATGTTTACAGTCCCCGGTAAATTCAAGTGGAATTTCCTACATAACTTTGTCTCACGGTGACTCAAGTAATTTACATAATCGATTCGCAATTAATAATAATTAATTGGTGATCTTGACGCAGACGACCAAGCCATACGATCCTTTCGCTAAAAATTCTGACGTCAATTACGACCATCGATTTTTGCGGTAAAAAATCAGAATTTTCGCAGTTTACGAAAATTCTGTCGTTTGTTTTTTTTTGTTCTTAAATATTTATTGTATCGCGATCACCAATTTATTCATCGTCACGTGACAAGTAAGACAGTGGACGTTTTCACAATACCTCGTTAAGAAGCGTCATCTCTTGAGGCGGATGACTCTCGAATAACCAAAGATTCGCTTATTTATAAATCATGACGCAATTATGCAGACGAAAGCGCGTAAGTCATTGATTCCCTGTTTCAGCCTTTCCATTGACTTCGAGGATGCACCTCTCTCTTCGGGAATTTTATATGCCATTGTCCGAGTGATTGTGAAGAACACACAAAAGGTTCCCCCAATTGGAATAATTTATTCTGAAACTTCAATTTTTCTTCCATACCTTCTTTTTGTCGTTTTTATTTACCTTTGTCCATTGATCCTCAAGTTTTTAGGGACCTCTTTTTCCATGAGGATTTATTTGGTAGCTAAGGGAAAGATTTGAGTGGGCAATCTTGAATGAAGGCTACAGAATGTATTAAAATAAAATATTTTTGAATCAAGCGAAGGGGTTTTTGATACCTTCGAAGAGAAGATTTTTGTGAAGCTATCTCTTGAATGTTTACTTACATTATAAATATACAACGTGCACTATTATTTCCAGCTTGTTTTTAAGAATTACTATGTGTACAATATGCGTGAAAGTTAACTAAACCACTTGTTTAATTATATAGCATAAATCTTAAATCCCAACTGCAAGATTTTTCAGTCCTCTTACCCTTATTGATGCAACCACATAATCTCATCTCATTATTTTTTTAAAAAATAAAATAACCAAAATTTAACCCGTAAAACCCGCAATTTTATTGATCTTGTTGAGAGATTTATCCTCAATTTACTACAAGAGATCGTTCAAGGTATTTTCAGGGAGTCACAGCAATTTTCGGAATATAATGGCTCAAAATAAACCACAAAGTGGGAAGAGGAGGTGATATTTGCCAATCAGTGTCATGTTTCTCTGTGAAAGTTACCTTGTATGCCCTTTAATCAATGACTCAAAACACCAATCTCCCTCAATTTTCCTTGAGACGCAGCTAACTGGCTGGAAAATAAAGCATAAGCATAAGCAATTTGCATGTTTTCATTGCGAATTCATCTGAATGTATCAATATCAGACGATTCTCTCCATTTTCTTATGCAACATTATTCACTGTTTTTGCCATGTTTGGACCATGAGATGATACGTAAAAAAAGGTAGAGGTTTATAAGTTAAACTTTGAATTTTTATAATTCGATTACATTTGCTAAACTTCCGCTATATAGAGAGCACTTTATTTAAATATGATACAAAGATTGATATCTGTCTTAATAGAATTTATGGTAAAGGTCGTCGAATACGAAAGATAAACTAAAATTTGTTTACTTCCCGTAAAATAATTCAAAATTTATGGATCGTGATATCGTAAGGGAAGCAACAAGTAGGGGAAAGTACTCTCCTTTTGTACGTTCATGCCTTTGAATAATGTGAATTTTCTTTTAGCTTTCCTAAGAGACTTACGCATTTTTATTAAATAGGGCAAATTAAGCTAATTCAAGACCTGCTCTAAATGGAAATTTTTCACTACTTCAAATGGAAACGTCATTGTTTTCATGATAAATACAGTACTAAATTATTATATTTATATATTTTCTATACCACAGTTTCATTATTTAGTTAATTTTGCTCCAAATAAAGCGAAAATCCATTCATATTCATAAATTTTAATTTGTTGATTTCTCAGAGAAATTAAAAGTGCACCCTTTCACCATCGAATTTTTCATCGATCGACCATGTTTTTCAATGAAAAACACAATAAGATGACTGTTGTTTATTCGTTTTGTTTAACATTTATATCATATTTCTGGATAATTTTAGTTAAATTCAGTGCTAATCTTCATTGTTAACGGTACGTGAAGTTTTCAAATGAAATAATTACCTATTCCGTGAACAAAAAGGATTTTCCTGAAGTGTCTGCAAATGCTTCAATAGGAAACCTCGGATAGATGATTTTTTTGGAGGGATTTTCTTATTGTCTCAGATGGGAAAGGAGAAAAAGCCAAGAATAAGAACAAATCCTGCACTCAGGAGCAACACAACAAGGTTTTGGAAGCCTTTCGTCGTGGTTTCACTTATACACTGTTTGTCTCCATAATTAGAAACTTTCCTTTGTCTCCATTTGGATTATTTTGTTTCCAATAGCAGAATTTTGCACTCGCGTATTTTTCTTGTATTTAAGAAGTTTTCAAATTATATCTAAAGAATTTTCACTAAACAGTAACATTCTAGAAGAGTCAAGGAACAAATTTATGTAATTCTCTTCAGAAAAAAATATAAATTTAATGTGTTGAATCTTCTGTCAAAGTTAAAGCGTCTGGAAATGATTCTGAATTAGGACATTTACCCTATTAGCTTATCATCAATTGTTGATAATTCCATGATAATTTAGAGTAAATCTGTTACGAAAAACTGAAGAAATTCACATTATTCGAAGGCACGAACGTTCAAAGGGAGAGCACTTTCCTCTAAGGGGAGCACTACAGCGGATAATTTAATTTTACTGAGAATATGGGATAGCTAAGAGATTCATCTTGAGCATTGTGTAAAAGCATTTTGGGGTTCCTATGATAATTTGCTAACAGTCGGACACTTCTGAAAGTCAGATACATGGAAACTCGGACTATGAACAATACACGTGGTGCTTTATGTCCTAAACGTGTATGATACTGGAGATACTCTAGAATTCAGTCGTTAAACACCTTGGATACGGATTGAAGGAGCTTCCGGGTTACTAAAGGAGAGTACCGGAGATTATGTGAATAAAAAACAATGAAAGTTCACTGATACATCTTTAAATTCGATCATATTTGTGGAAACGAGGAACGTAAATTATTAGAACATAGTAGATGGAAGAATAGACCTTTCTTTAATTTTTTTCTTTAATTCTTCATGACATTCCGAGGATGGATGTCCTCCTTATCAGGTTTTGAATTTGGTGGAAAAATCAAGTACAGTGGAAAGATTTGCTGCTGCATTGCACTTGGACTAGATCACAATTCTCCTTTTAGTTTACCATTCAACGGATAAAAATTCTGTGTGATTCAGCGGACTTACGTTCTGTGTCAGATCAGTACGTTGAATGGTGAACTTAAAGGACAAGTGTGATCAAGTCCAAATAACCTGCAGCAGCAAATGTTCCCTCTTGTACGTGATTTTTCCTCCAAATTCGAAACCCGATGAAGTGGACATCCACACTCGAAAGGTTATGAAGAATTAAAGAGAGAAATAATTCTAAATGATCAGAACTGCAGTTGATTCGTACTGTTGTTCTTCTATTTGTTTTTTGTTTTTTTTTATTAGGGGTCCATCTGGAAAATGATTGCCCCTCTATTTGTTTTTGTTGGCCAACGTTCCGGTTTTGGTTGTAACTTTCTTTCGGACATCACAAACTGCAGCAAATGTTAAAGTCTCAATTGTAAAAAAAATTCCGCAAAATGGAACATTTTGAAGTAAATCGCTAACTATTGTGAAGGACATACGAACGTAAATCTAATTTCCTCGATGAACGAATGTCAGAGAATAATTTAAAGACTTGACCATGACCACTGATGAAGGCTTGGTGATTGAGCCGAATTTCTAGCGCACTATCTACGTAAATTACATTAAAACATTTTATTTTGAAGTAATTTCAAGTAATCTTGAAGTAATTCATTGCATGATAAGCTTATTCTGGCAAGGATTGGGGTGCGGACCAAACTGTGAATTTTTGATTAACATTTCTTTTCCCAGTTTTAATTGCCCTGAGGATGGTTTTAAATAAGCACTGAAACGTTAGGTAATTTAAATAGATAGAAAGAAACCAATAAGGACAGAATTATAATTATTGAATTATTCATAAACCATTCATTAGTATGAATTCTGAGATTCGTTAGTTACTCACATGAGAAATTCACGACTTTTTGATCACCTTTAGTAAGCGTTTTGTGAAGCTTTTGTAAAAACTATACCGTGCTTTCTTCATGGTGCTGTAAGAGTTTTACATGACACTTTACATGAACACTTAACGAAACTCTTACAAAAGACGATTTAAAAGCTGTGAGTTTCTCACGTGAAAAACTCACGCATCTCAGAATTCATATCACATTCTCTAACTCCGTGAACGCTTCACTAGTGAACGATTCACGAGGTTCCCTTCACGACTTCTAGAAAAGTTATTCTGTAACTTTGCGTGAAGCAGAGAGAGGAAGTGTGTTGAAATTTTCATTAAATTTTTAAATTTTTTTAATCAAAAACATTTTAATCAACATTTGAACTAAATAACTATGGAAAACACTGGAATTGAGTATTAAAAATGATGTAGTGTTGTTTTTCAAGCTTTGTATGGAAAAGATTTTCACTGGCTTCATCGAGTGATAACATAATCTTCACCAAAAAATTGAAAAGTGAAACACATAACCTGAAAGTGATCCTTTCACGTGAAACAATCGCAAGTTACAGAATCTCTTATGCTATCACTTCAGTGAAGCGTTGATCAATTTTGACAGGTGATCACAGAGTTACAGAATTCCCCTCTCAGGCGTGAATTAAAAATATGCCTGAAACTTCGATCACAAATTTAGATTCTTTCCTCGCTTACATCAGATGGGCTAGATTCTAAATAGGATAACGAATATGCGTTGTCCTCCCGAAGTACAGGCTTAAGTTAAAATTACTTTTTCGATTCAGGGTGCTTGAAAATTGAAAATTTATTCTGAAGTTGGTATGTGGGATCCCCAAGGCTGTGTTGTGGAAATTTAGAAGAGTTGGGGTCGTGAGTAAAGGTCCTATTCCAATAAAATATGAAATAGGGAAATGTTTCTCCTGAATAGTTTTTAGCACTTTACTGTTCTTAAGTGCTTCTAAAATATCGACTTTTCTTTCTCTTGTTGCCTATCATGATTATTTTCCCCAGTCCTATTCATGTTCCAAAACCACTGAAGTGTCTTGGCATGAACCAATAAAAAGAAAAGTCTATTATGTAGAAGCACTTGAGAACAATCTAGTGCCAAAAAAACATGTTAATTTTTCATTGGAATAGTACCATAATCACTAGGGTAAAGTGATATAAGTTGGACATAGTGTTACAAGTTGGACAATTCGCCGGTACAAGTTGCACATGGCTTTTTTCTTGATAAATACAGTACAAAAATTTGTTTTTAAGCACAAGGAACCAAATTATAAAACTAAAGCATTAAAAATATACAAATAAAAATGAAGTTAAATTTATCAAGAAAAAAGCCCTGTCCAAAATTGTACCATTATCCAACTTGTACCATTTTACCCTGCTCTATAAGCATTTACAAATCACATTCTCGTGACTATAACTTATTTAAATTTCAGATTCTCAATTTTAATTTTATAACACCGATGATAGGAGATATGATATGCTTAATTGCACTTTAATTTGCACACTTATGAACCCCTCGGCAAAAAAAGTCACAAGAATAAAGATTTGCAAAGTCTCAGTCTTCTGTTTTGGAGCGCAGAAAGAAGATGCCCGAGGATGAAGCAAAAATGAAAATCATCGGTTCATCATTTCAGTTCCCACGCTTCCGAACGGATTAAGGTTCTCCCGGTAGAGGCACTTGATCGTGGAATTGAGAATGAAGTTTAGTCGGGAGAGCAAAATAAGCTTTATAAGATCTGATAAACTTGCGAGTGCGATATATCGTGTTGGACTTGAATGAATTTACTTCTCAATGAAACTTTCTTGGGAATAAATCACTGGTGGGAGGAGGAATTTGGATTTCAGGTATGCTGACCACGGGGTTCTTCAGCAAATCAGTCAATAATTTGAAGAGGCAAAAAGGGCAGGGTGAGAGGGAGAAAATGATTGTCGAAGAAACGTTTAACATTTCACTTGGATTTTTCTTTCTTCTGTGCCGTGCACTTTGCAGAATGGGAAACACAATTGGGCGATTTCTTCACTCTTTTTTTTCTCGCCACTCAAAAGAAGAAGAATTAATGACGAAAAAAAGCAAAGCGAGGAGCAAAAAAAAAGACGAAACCCACCTCGGTCAAGGATGCGTGGGAACCGACAAATATTTGCTGGAGATACTCAAATCTCCCTTCTTGTATCTGCCTCCACCTTCTCCTTCACAGAATCATTCAGTGGCCCACATCATAATGAATTTGTGAATTGGATGGTAAGAGAGACGTGCAGTATACAACAAAAAAGCATTTCGAACACAAAAGGAAGGCAAGAAAGGCATATTTGGAAGAGATTCTATGAGAATAGGGGAACAAGTGGATCAAACCAAAGAAACTATTTACAATTGTCCATGGATAACCATTCAGGATGACACATTGTGGCTAGTTACCATTTAAATACCTTTTCTAATTTTTTTAGTAAAATTCCTGAATTATTGACAAACTCAAAGATGGAAAGTGGCGAAAAATTGTTACTTAGTCGGAGATATTTCATAGGATACCGTCGATAATTATTACAATTTACCTTCGGGTCCAATATAAAATAATTTCTGGACCACCCAGGCTGAGTCCCTGCCTCCGAAAATTTTTACATGGTCACTCTCTCAAATTAAAAACTATTTTATGCCCTGGCTTCACTCTTACTTTTCCAAATATCTTCACTTTGACTACGTTGGTCTTGGTTATACGTGAGGTGCAAAATTATGTCTTGGGGGCAAGTTTTGAATAATGGTTATTACAGAGTTTTTGGTGCTGTTGACATAGCGTATTATGCCGCAAACAGGTGTATATTTCTTTTAAACTTAAAGAAATCACTTCAAATTTGAATAATGTATTGAATGTTTGAATACAGGAAATTCTTATTATTTAAGATCAATGTAATTGTGTATAATCATGCAGTTCGTTTAGAATTTTTTATCACTTAATCTTGAAAGAGTGGCTCTTTCAGTTCTGTGAACTTCCCGAAATCGTAACTCTAATGCTATCCTATAATATTTGAGTATAAATTGTTTTCGACGTTACAATTTTTTTTATTGAATTCATGGAGAAAGAAATCATTTTGCGATGAAAGTTTGAGATTCTTGTAAGTGATTCACAGATTGTACAGATTAATATTCAGCTCACCTACAAAATAATCTAAAATGGAATAGGAATGAAATGTAGAAGCGAGCGGTTTATAAACAATCGGTACCGGTTCGTAACCATCTTCACATGCTAAAACTTTGCAGGGAGTCTAGGCTTTTCCAACTAATCCAAAGTTTAAAAAATCGGTTGACATAATGTTCCCTTGAGTTTTTATTCTTCGAAAATAAATTGAAAAAAAAAAACGGAAACCAGGAGTATTGAAGACCATTGTCGTATGCGCAAAAAGTTGATCTAGATAATCTCGCAACCATATTCGAAAGCTCAAAGCATTTTCGAAATACCGAAACGAGTTTTTGGGAGTAACAACATAGGACTAACAACATAGTGTAATTCTTCGGAAGTCGTCTAATAAGAGATTTAAAAAAAATCGATACATTGGAAATGAAGTTCAAGAAATAAGGATCTATCTATAATACCGTCTATACAGACCTGAGGCATAGCCGAATGATAGCTTGACCTTCATATACTAGGAATAATGATTAATTAAACTACAGGGTGGCTGAAAAAAATGCAACAAACTAAAGCGCTCTTTTATCCTCATTTTTTGTTCAACTTTTATGAAATAAAGAAAAAATGGTAGTAAATACATCAAAATTTTAGAATATTATCGGTTTTGTTAAATACGATCTTATTTAGACTTAAGTATGGTCTTAAGTCTGTCAGAAAATGCATCGTAGTTTGCACGAATGTCAGCCTTCTGAATGTCCTGCTATTCACGAGGAATGGCTGCCCTCAGCTCATCGATACTTTGCTACTTTTTAGTCCTAACATTGACCAACAAAATGCCTCTTTTGGGGAAGTCAAACGATTTTGCATCCAAGAATTGTGGAGGTCATTGTTTTCCCAAAATGAAGTGCGAAACATTTTTTTTAGCCAAATCTTGTTCGGAGCGTGATTTCTGCGATGTTGTCGAGTCTTGATCGAACTTCCATTAGTTTCTTCTAAAATTTTTGTTTGTCCACGACTCCAATACTCCTTCCAGGACAATTTCCAGAAACACATTGGCATTCATTTTGGCGGTATAGTCTAAAAACCCGAGTGGAAAGCGATAATTTGTCTTCAAGGAAGTCCAGACCTTCAAATTGAGGTGGTTCTTGACTTCCGGTGGTCATTAGAACGTGTAAATTATCGTATGATCTTTCCTTCAGATAGACACAATCATTTTGTTTGCACATCAATTGCTCAATTGAAAATTTTTCTTATCAGAAAATATGACATATTAGACATATTAGACTGACCATGAACGTGCATGCGAATTTACTCCTTCGTCGATTGAGCATTTTTTTTTTTGAGGATCGATGAAATCTCGTCCTTTTCAGGATTTTTTAGGCTTCATAGAGAGGTTCTTTAAGAATATTTATTTGACGGTTTTTCGCGATCTATGCGTCTCAGAGATCGTTTGTTTGCAGATGTGACGCAGATTTTGTTCAATTTGCTTCTTCGCTTTAAGAACGCTGACAAGCGATGAAGCATTTTTTTGACCTCTACCAAAGCATTTTAAAATGCTACTAGTATCCCTGTACCAAGTTATGTTTCGAAAAACGAAAAGTTTAATTACACTCAGGGTTTTGAAGAGCTCTGACGATAGCTGCTTTCGCATTCCTGCAAAATACAGCGACATTAAATTGTCACGTTTGAGTTTCATTACAGTTTAAAAAAGTTTTACAAAATATTATCGGAAATTCTTTTGTAGGCTTTAGCCAATGAAATGAACTACCACTATGCAAAAATATGCAACCGCTGTAACCAGCGGTTTGACAGCTATGCGCTTTGAAAGTTGTGCATTTTTTTTCAGCCACCCTGTACATTTCCGTTAATTTTACAATTAAGCGGTATCTCGACTAAAGTAATAAGTCTATTAACATCCTAAAAATCGGGAGAATTCGCATGTAAGGCTATGTAGGATATCCAGAAAGAACTTTTTCGTAATTTAATACTTGATTTTCTTTCCTAACTAACCTCGTATTTCCACAGCCTGCACGTCACACGAAGCTCGAAAAGGCAGACATCTTGGAAATGACAGTGAAGCATTTGCAGACAATTCAGCGTCAGCAATTTGCAATGGCTGTCAATACAGATCCAACCGTTATTCACAAGTTCAAATCGGGATTTACGGATTGCGCTGAAGAAGTGACACGATATGTCAATCAAATGGATGGCCTAGATTCTGGGGTAAAACAACGTCTTGCCAACCATCTCAACAACTGTGTCAGCAACATCCAACAACTGGCTCCTCCGTTGAGTTTTCCTCAGCCCCCTACCGGAGTCGGTTTGTCTGCCTTCCCGGGTAGTATCCCAATGCATGGAACGGGTAGTTCTAGTTCAGTCATTCCTATGCCTCAGGATGTCAATAACAATGGAAGGATTCAGATGGGTGGGGTTCAGTTGATCCCATCGAGATTACCGACCGGAGAATTGGCTTTAGTTATGCCCAACAGCAGTAATTTGTCATTCTTCCCAAGTGCCAGTCCCTTTAGTACACCAGCTCCACCTCCTCCCAGCAATTTGGACTTAGGGGCAGCCTATGCTCGTAGTAGTGCTTTTAGCAGTGTCTCGAGACCAGCAGCCACTCGCCATAGTCCTCCGCTTAGTCCTGTATCTTCCATTTCGAGTTGTGGCGAAGATTCACATCATTCCTCAGATTATCAGAATTCCACAGCATCACCGCCACTTGTGCCAAGTTGTTCTGCTGCGACACTTCCATCTAACCTACAACAACCCCAGGTTTCCTCTACAACGGAAACGCAACGAGCTAGATTGGAATCTAAACCTGACATTCACTATGTCAACAAGAAGAGACCATATCCATTTGAAGTCTCTGAAAGCACGGCTTCCAAGTATGAGATTAGTGCAAAGGCCATTAAGTTAGAGGCCAGAGGTGAGCCTGGTCCTAATTTCGATCACAATCAGAATTCTGCCCAAAATGGCAATACTTCTGCCGATATGTGGAGACCTTGGTGACTAAAGAAGTTTGGGTAATTCCTCATTTGTACTGTGATTGGCCCCAATTTTTAAGCTGTAAGATTTCAATAAGTTTTTAGTTGAGGTGTACTTAAGTTTATTATGAATGTTATTTTGTAAGAAATACATTATATTGATCTCAGCCTCTGTTTTGTGTTTATATGAGTGTTAAGTGAATAAAATTTTGCAATTTAAAAATTTAATTGGTTGTATTTTATTAGGCACTATTTCAGAAAACAAATTTGGGATTCAAATCTCCCTTTAAAATTGTTGGTAAGTATCTATTACAGCGATCACGGTTTATTTAGTTGATGAACCGTTTTTTTAATCGTTTTTCCGACCGTAACATAAAAAGTTAGTTAATTTCATTATTTTTGGATAAAAAATATCTTACCTTAGAAATTAATTAAGCTGTTACTATATACATTTAGATGTCCTTATAATTTCCAAATAAACAAACAAAGAATTGGATTTCCTAAGGTCGAAAGAACACCTTTTTGACAGAGAACCCCTATTGACACTTTTGTCAAAATGTTCATATTCATTCTAAGTAATTTGTTCTAAGTAATATAACGTTTTTTTTTTTATAATTCAGCGTTTTTCGATAAGGATAAGTGTTCGAATTTCGTATTCCAAATGGTACAGAGGAGTGTGTCAATAAGTCCTGACACGAGTTCTTAAAGTGTCAATAGGTGTTCCTTTCACCCTACAAATGCAGCCGCCCTAACTAGCGGCAAAGGAAATTTTCTGTGTTTTGGTTAATTACTCCATATACATTATTCTCTGTATAATTTTATCACTTTGAGATTTTGACTTTCGGGATTTTGGGATTCGGGATATTTGCTTTCGGGATATTTGCTTTCGGGATTTTGGCTTTCGAGATTTTTTCGTTTGAAATAATAGCTTTCGGTATGTTTTGATTTGGGATTTTAACCAATTCGAGATTTTGTCTCTTTGGTATTTTTAATTTTCGGGATTTTGACATTTGGAATTTTGGCCGGCACCAACCTTTTAAGAAACTGGTCGTTTTGGAAGCTCAGTTCACACAAATATTCGAAACTTACGCGCTCATGCTTATAATCGACTTTCGATGTTTTTGACAAATCATAGGGTGTGATTGCAAAGAATATCATACCGTATCATCAATCACTTAGTGTTAACATAGCAAAATTGGAACCGTAGTACAGTAGACTCTCTCATATTCGGGCTTTAGGGACTGAAATGTCACCCGAATTAGAGAGAAATTCGGGCGTCAAATTGTATGAAATGCAACGATTTTTTATTCACCTGCATACACATATTGAGTTGATATATGGTAAATTTCATGAAATCCCCTCAATAATACAAAAACACGTCAGAACTAAGACAAACCATGGCAAATTTGAGCATACTTGCCTCATTTGTTAATCATAATCAAACTTGTAAAATGTCAACAAACTTTTTTCAAATTTAACTGCTGCCCGAATTAAAAAGTATCTATCTTAAAAGAGCCGAATTAGCGAGAGTCTACTGTATAACTAAACGAAATTTATTTAGCATATTTTGAACTTCGAACTGAATTTAGAATGAAGATTCCTCGAATGCTTGAAGAGTTTTTGTGAATTGAATATTTTGAATTTAAACAATACAAAGGTGAAATTCAACATGTTGACCGATTTGGTTTTTATCAGTAACTTGGTTTCTGTGCTATGATGGTGGTGTGTTAATGATGATAAAAAAATTACTATATTCTGTGAGTTGCAATTTAGGATTAGAGTTAATAAAAATAGGAACAATTATAATCGGGAAACAATCCAACCCCATGATCCGAGCCATAAGGGGTCAAAAATGGAATTTAAAAATAGCCATATCTCCGGTTTTAAATTTTTAAAATTTGAAAAATTTTACTGTTTTTGAAAGACCTCGTTAAATACTCAAACAATTCTAATTTAGGAGTTAGACTTTAAGTCGGGAAAATTAGAAAGGTTTTTTAAATTGATATTTGGTAATGGGTTAGGAGAGACTGGGGTAAAAAGTCACAAATCGAAAAATTCAAAATTCAATATCTTCCAAGGTAAAAAAGATAGCGGCTCAAATTTTTTTCTATAGATAGCCTCCATAGACCTTCTTCAATGTCGTCGTAAGTTTCTTAGAATTCAAACAAGGAATTTAGAATATAAAAAAAAATATCGAAATTTTTAGTCCTATTTTTGAAATATTTTCCTTGCAGAAGATAATAATTATTACCTACTTATTTTCCAAAATTGATGCACTGGTGAATATTTCCTAAATACTTTGGATTTTTTGAATACGAATCCGCTATCTATTTGAGAATTTCACAAAAGTTCTTTTCTCCAGAAATCCTTTAATTAAAAATGGCCACTTGGGGTAAAAAGTAACAAAAAAGCGAAGCAATTTTTGATGTTTCACGGCGAAAAGAAACGTCATTATCATGTCTCCCCGCTTTTTGTTTGCATTGGTCAAACGATTTGCAGTCGTTTGTGCGTTTTTTTTTTTCTAAAATAGATTGAAAAGTGCTTTTCCCGTTTTCTCACTTTTCTCGCAGAGAAAACGGTGTTTTACAAAGGTGTAGATTAATAAATTTTATCTGAAAAGGGACAGATAATCCTAACCGGCTTATGTAGGTGAGATTCTTAACGTGAGCTAATTCGGAGTGCATGCAAATTCGATTTAGAGCTGAAGTTGGGAGACGCCATTCAGTTATCTTGAATAAAATTCGTGAAATTATACAAATTTTGTATTTAAACCAAAATATCAAGGATTTGGATGAACTGACAGAAAAGTGATATATGGGTGAAATGTAGGCCAGAATGTTCTCTATAATTTTCCCATAGAACATGATCTCATCGATTACTCAGAAGCCAAGATAAGCGAGGTTTTTTGTTTCTTAACTCGTTTTTTCATCCAGAGTTCCCCAAGTAATCATTTGTTGAACTTCAACTATATCAAAGAATTGTTGTATTTTGTGGGACTTTCCATTTAAAACCCTATTTTAAGTGTCTTGGTGGAGTAGAGGCAGTCAAATTGGCATCTGAGTGATTTCAAAGCGTTATTATGGGAAAAATCAATTTTTTCACACTTAAACGGCAAAATCGGAGTGATAGCGTGGTCTGAGTGGAAAATGATGTATGGACGAAATGTAGAGACAAATGTGCTCTACAATTATGTTGAAGTAATCATCAAAATCGGTTCAGCGACAGTCGAGATAATTGAGGTTATGTGATATTGAAATTGGTTTTTCGACTGTGGCGCCCCTGGTGTTGGTCCCACGAAGTTCAAATATTCTAGAAAGTTGTAGAATTTGGTGAGATCTTTCGTTTAAGCCCTCATTCATCAAAATCGGTCACATAGAACCGGAGATATGATTTTTTGAATGTTGTGACCTTTGACCCCTCATATCTCCGGTTCTATTGAAACCACAGCGCACATACGCACCATTTTGGAAACGTCCTAGACTGGACTACAACATACTAAAATTTCATTAACTTGCACAATGCCGTTTTTGAGAAAAATGTCTTTGAATTTCGATGAATTTTGACGCTATCACAGCGCCACCTGTGGTGACTTTTTGAACTTCCATCTGAAAGTGCTCATCGAGACGAAACCAAAAAGGTAAAATATAGGCCGCTATGTTAATTATAACCGGAGATAGAGGCCGGTCAATGTTCGAACTTTGACCCCTTATAGCTCGGGTCAGGGGTTATGGATCGACTTAAGGTTTTTTTTGTTTGATAGGTATAATCAACGGCTACAACATACTAAAATTTCAGCCCGATTGCATAAGGAATTTTTGAGTTATTTAACTTTAAAGATTTAAAAATTTTCTTTTTAATAATAGCGCCCCTAGCGGTGGTTTTATGAACTTGCGATGTTAGAAGGGGAAGTGGCATTTCACGAGAGCTTTCCAACAAGCCCTCATTTTTTAAATTCTGACAATTAGAACCGGAGTTATGGCCATTTTAAGAAATTTTTTTGGACCCTTATAGCTCGGGTCAGGGGGGTCGGGGGACCTTAAGTTTGGTACTGATGTAAAGCTCTAAGGCCCAGCTATAACATACTAAAATTTGAGCCCGCTCGATGCCATAGGGGCGGAGCTATTGAGAAAACAAAAAAAGGGGAGTCTTCAAAATGGCGGAAGGAGGGGTGGGGGGTGGGGGGTCAATGCACCATGTTGCAATTTTCATACGATATTTAACCTTTGCCGAAAACCGCAAGTCGATATCTTTTTTAGTTTAGGAGCTATTAAGCTCCAAAGAGCGGCCGGACGGCCGGCCGGCCGCTCTTTGGAGCTTAATAGCTCCTAAACTAAAAAAGATATCGACTTGCGGTTTTCGGCAAAGGTTATATATCGGGTGAAAATTGCAACTTGGTGCATAGAACCCCCACCCCCCACCCCTCCTTCCGCCATTTTGAAGACCCCCCTTTTTTTGTTTTCTCAATAGCTCCGCCCCTATGGCATTCAGCGGACTCAAATTTTAGTATGTTATAGCTGGGCCTTAGAGCTTTCCATCAATACCAAACTTAAGGTCCCCCGACCCCCCTGACCCGAGCTATAAGGGTCCAAAAAAAATTTCTTAAAATGGCCATAACTCCGGTTCTAATTGTCAGAATTTAAAAAGTGAGGGCTTTTTGGAAAGCTCTCGTGAAATGCCACTTCCCCTTCTAACATCGCAAGTTCATAAAACCACCGCTAGGGGCGCTTTTTTTAAAAAGAAAATTTTTAAATCTTAAAAGTTAAATAACTCAAAAATTCCATTGTGCATCGGGCTGAAAATTTAGTATGTTGTAGCCGTTGATTATACCTATCAAACAAAAAAAACCTTAAGTCGATCCATAACCCCTGACCCGAGCTATAAGGGGTCAAAGTTCGAACATTGACCGGCCTCTATCTCCGGTTCTAATTAACATAGCGACCTAAATTTTACCTTTTTGGTTTCGTCTCGATGAGCACTTTCAGATGGAAGTTCAAAAAGTCACTACAGGTGGCGCTGTGATAGCGTCAAAATTCATCGAAATTCAAAGTCACTTTTCTCAAAAACGGCATTGTGCAAGTTAATGAAATTTTAGTATGTTGTAGTCCAGTCTAGGACGTTTCCAAAATGGTGCGTATGCGCGCTGTGGTTAAAACAGAACCGGAGATATGAGGGGTCAAAGTTCACAAAATTCAAAAAATCATATCTCCGGTTCTATGTGACCGATTTTGATGAGTGAGGGCTTAAACGAAAGATCTCACCAAATGCTACAACTTTCTAGAATATTTGAACTTCGTGGGACCAACACCAGGGGCGCCACAGTCGAAAAACCAATTTCAATATCACATAACCTCAATTATCTCGACTGTCGCTAAACCGATTTTGATGATTACTTCGACACAATTGTAGAACACATTTGTCTCTACATTTCGTCCATACATCATTTTCCGCTCAGACTACGCTATCACTCCGATTTTGCCGTTTAAGTGTGAAAAAAATGATTTTTCCCATAAAAACGCTTTGAATTTGAAATCACTCAGATGCCAATTTGACTGCCTCTACTCCACCAAGACACTTGAAATAGGGTTTTAAATGGAAAGTCCCACAAAATACAACAATTCTTTGAAATAGTTGAAGCTCAACAAATGACTACTTGGGGCACTCTGGATGAAAAAACGAGTTAAGAAACAAAAAACCTCGCTTATCTTGGCTTCTGAGTAATCGATGAGATCATGTTCTATGGGAAAATTATAGAGAACATTCTGGTCTACATTTCATCCATATATCACTTTTCTATCAGTTCATCCAAATCCTTGATATTTTGGTTTAAATACAAAATTTGTATAATTTCACGAATTTGATTCACAATAACTGAATGGCGTCTCCCAACTTCAGCTCTAAATCGAATTTGCATGCACTCCGAGTTAGCTCACGTTAAGAATCTCACCTACATAAGCCGGTTAGGATTATCTGTCCCTTTTTTCAAATTTACGGAAGCCCGTAATTAAGCGAATCAAAATATGATAATACCCAATGTCTGGTACTATTTGCCCCAGCATTTTTGAGAATAGTCACAAAATTACATTTTAGAAATTGGCTCGATAAACATATTTCCTTACAAAATAGAGGAAAATTACTTCTACAAAGTTGTAGAGCGGTAAATTTCTTATAAAACTGCGCTAATTAGAAATTTTTGAAGCGCTCGAGTAGCTTGTAAAAAAATAAAATATCCGTTTTGTGACTTTTTGCCTCAGTTTCCCCTACAATTTCAACACTAAACTAGTGAGTGGGTTCTGGTGTTTATGTTATATTACTAAATAATTTGAGAATATTATATTTCTATTTTTCTGTAAGTATATCCCAACTGTATAATCGATCATGTACGATATATTATTTTGTATTCCACTGTACATTTTGTTACTTGGATAAAATATTCTTGAACTTTTAGCGAAGACACAAGCTTTGGATAAAACCGTCTGGCACTTAAAATCTTTTGAATTGCAACCGAAAATATCTTGAGTATAAACAGTCTATGTTGTACTCATATTAAATACTTGTGACATTATCGCAATACCATTTAATTCCTTGATTCTAGAATGAAGTGCATTTCCTGTGAGTTTTATTGGGTAATTAGATCGTGTTGCTTATGGGATTTTGTCAAAAGAATTATCATTCCAATACAATTTACAGTGGTAAAATGTTCAAAGTATGATAACCGTGGTCATAAAATTATAATGCGAAAAGTGGGGCTGAAAATATGGGTTTCAATTTCTATAGGCGTCAAAACACCCACAATAATTCTCAACACAGGCCAGCTTTAACACTCACTATACTACCAGCCTCCCCAAAGTTTCAATGAATTTGCGGTGGTGGCTTAAAGGGACTCTCTGCAACACGCATATTTCGAGTGGAAAACGAGAGGCAACCCATCAATACGACAAGTGTTAATTAAATAAATATTTGACCAATTTATGTTGCCACTATTTACACACATCCCACTCCTCCATATCTTCTCTCTAGCATTATTTTAATGTGAAGTTTTTTTTTTATTAAACATCTATTTGTGATGTGGTGAAAAATTCAATTATGAATCACTCGATTTGGGCGATGGAATTATTAATGAGTCCTCTACTACGTACAGTTTCCAGGTCTGTCTACCCAAAAGTGGACAATATCACGGCCAATTAAAGCAAATAAAAAACTTGTAAAATTTTCACAAATATCTAGAAAAAAAATTATTAATCTGAAAATATCACCTAAAGAGCTTTCATTCATCACCTAAAGAGTCTACTGTAGTCATAATTTGAGCTCCATATAACTCCAAATTCGATTTTTGGTATTTGACTATCAAAGGACCAAATAAGATCTGATGGAATACTACAACGCTACAATATCGTAAAATCCAGAAGGATTCGTTCATACAAAGGCCTCAGCACATTTTGAAGTAAAATTATTATAATATTTTTCTCATGACTTATTTCAAATTTACCATATTTCTTATAGAAAATTACCTTTGCATTAAGTGGTAGAGAGCCTTGTGCAAGTTCTTCAAGTTGTTCTTACATTATGTAGTAAGAACATAATGTGACGAAAAATTTTTTAATATATCATATTAAAAATATTCGAATCACATTTAGCTTTAAATACGCAAAAGTCGGTGCACAAAATGTCTTTCAAAGAACAAATTATAAAAAGGAAATGGTATTTGTTAATAAAGGTAGCAAAAAATAGAAAAGTATGCATTTGCTAATTTCATATAGGGTAAAGTGATACAATTTGGACATAGCGTTACAAGTTGAACAATTCGCCGGTACAAGTTGGACAGGGATTTTTTTCCTTGATAAATACAGTGCTAATTTTTTTTAAGCACAAGGAACTAAATTATAAAACTAAAGCATTAAAAATATACAAATAAAAAAAGAAGTATACTAAATTTATCAATAAAAAAAAGCCCTGTCCAACTTGTTCTATTGCATTGTCCAGTTTGTACCACTTTACCCTATTTTACAGAAAATTTTTATCACTTCTACAATGACATTCAAAAATCCAAAATTAAACCTAATCCTGCTGTGTTGATAAAAAACATTAGTTATCTTATCTAGAATAAGCCTATTGAAGTTTAATTGCTCATTTAAATCTGGACAAGGTGCCTGGTGGAAAATCCTTAAATAATGTTTCTTTACTGTTATCTGTATTTAACATAAGATTACGGAAGTTCAAAGATTTTTTGTTGGCTGACTGCAAGACTGCAAAGCACCATGTTATGAAGGAATTTTGGAAACTTTGTTTGAGAGTTTTGACGACATGCTGTTTGTTCCTGCAGTCTTTCGTCTGTGTACAGATTTAGAGGCCGAAGGATTATAGATAGAGACTTGAGGTTGAGGGTTCATGGGGATCTCACTTCATAAGTCGATCATGGCATCGTGATCTTCATATTTCCTTAGTTTCTCCCTTTTCCTTCCAAAACTTTGTCTTTTGGGAGTTTTTTAAAAAAATGTACTTTGTACTGGTTGAACTCAAAGAGAGAGAGCAGTTATAATCAGCTTTTTTCAACATGTAACCGTTCTCGAGCTTAAACGGTAAGAGATATCAAATTCTAGTTCTCGATGTTTCCCCTACCTTAAAAACTATCTCCTCCCTCCCCCAAAAAACTATATTTTTTAATTTATTATTTTTAGATTTTCATGTAAACGACTCCAGTAATTTCTTTTATTTTCGAATATGTTTTGGAGATAACCCATGCGAACATTTCATATATAGGCCTATGACCGAAAAACTGTTTGACATCGAATTTTCAAAGGTCAAAGTTAAACTATTTTGGATGGCCTATTTCTCAACCGATTTCCTTAAATTTGGATTTTGGTAAAGTGGTGCAAGTTGGACAATTGGTACAATTTAGACAGGGCTTTTTGTCTTGATAAATTTAGTACTTCATTTTTATTTGTATATTTTTAATGCTTTAGTTTTATGATTTAGTTCCTTGTGCTTAGAAACAAATTTTGTACTGTAATTATCAAGAAAAAAAGCCTGTCCAACTTGTACCGGCGAATTGTCCAACTTGTAAGACTAATTCCAAATTATATCACTTTACCCTACTCGTAAATGATTTATTTTGCTCGATTTTTTTTTATTCGTGGTATGTATTATTTTCAATCTAGAGGCTAAAAGGTGAAAGGCATCGATTTCGCGACTTCAGTGAAGCCCCACCCCCCAAATCTATATTGTTCATAAGGACCATTCTTTCTTTTTCGCTCATCTCTCAAACTCCTCCGAAACCTTGTTTTTCCTCTGATAAGGTTCCAGGGATTTCTTTATTAGGTGAGATTCTTAACAATCTCACCTACTATAATCCTAACAAAATTTCATGTCGTCCGATCGCGCTCAAACTTGGCCAAAATGTGTTTCGCCACTTCCTGATCACGAATATATGGGGGGCTAAGTTACGTTCCCGGCCGTCCGGCCGGCCGGCCGGCCGTCCGGCCGCTCTTTGGAGCTTAATAGCTCCTAAACTAAAAAAGATATCGACTTGCGGTTTTCGGCAAAGGTTAAATATCGTATGAAAATTGCAACTTGGTGCATTGACCCCCCACCCCCCCACCCCTCCTTCCGCCATTTTGAAGACCACCCTTTTTTTGTTTTCTCAATAGCTCCGCCCCTATGGCATCGAGCGGGCTCAACTTTTAGTATGTTATAGCTGGGCCTTAGAGCCTTCCATCAGTACCAAACTTAAGGTCCCCCGACCCCCCTGACCCGAGCTATAAGGGTCCAAAAAAATTTTCTTAAAATGGCCATAACTCCGGTTCTAATTGTCAGAATTTAAAAATGAGGGCTTTTTGGAAAGCTCTCGTGAAATGCCACTTCCCCTTCTAACATCGCAAGTTCATAAAACCACCGCTAGGGGCGCTTTTTTTAAAAAGAAAATTTTTAAATCTT